>NW_021821081.1:0-110446 GCF_901001135.1 Rhinatrema bivittatum | reverse complement strand
GCCTGCGCAGTCGGCGCCACAGACCCATCGGGGTAAGGCCAGTCAACCTCTCCCTTCCCCCGCTGAGTCCGTGGGCGACCACGAGGCCTGCCGCGCCGGCCAGACGCCGTTCCATCCGCACTGAATAGAGGGAGATAGACCCGCCTCCAGCAACCTACCGCAGCAATCGCGAACCGCCGAAGCCAACCTCCAATAGGAACCAGCCCAGAGGGGCTTTAAATTCGATTAAGCCCGGCGCCGCGCGCCTGCGTCGCGCGACAAAGGGGCCTGCCCCTTTGTCTCGCCCCTTCGTCTCAGCCCCGAGGAAGCCACTATCCCCATCCTCAGAGGAAAATATAACTTATACAAATGCCAACGACCATGGACAAACGGATTTCTCGGAACAAATAAAGCCAGCACGCACCAACCCTTCCAAACATCTCTACCATTCCTTTCCAGCCAAAATACTGCACCCTTTACAATCTCACCAGAGTCCACCAAGACAAATCAGCATGCTATCCAGCCCTCACAGCATCTACTCCTGCTTTCCAGCATCCATTCCACAGGTTCCAGCATCCACTCCAGTAGTTCCAGCATCCACTCCACAGTTCCAGCATCCATCCACATCCAGCATCCACTCAGCTGTTCCAGCATCCACTCCAGTAGTTCCAGCATCCACTCCAGTAGTTCCAGCATCCACTCCAGCAGTTCCAGCATCCACTCCAGTTCCAGCATCCACTCCAGTTCCAGCATCCATCCACATTCCAGCATCCATTCCACAGTTCCAGCTTCCACTCCAGCTGTTCCAGCATCCATCCTAGCAGATTCTGAACATAACCGGTCACAGACCTTCCTTTATAACACTAGCAAATCAGCATACAATGACACACTGCCACTCCATCCCCATACTCAAGAGAAAACCCAGAAATAACTCTCCACCAGACCCCATTCAGACACCCAGACAACAAAGACTCATCAACATCATGACATCTCCCATTACACAACTTCTAGGCCTCTCATTATTCACTTTAACCTTATTCAATGCACAGTCACTTTCCAAAAAAATGCACCTTCTCAATGATTACCTCATTGACAACAACCCTGACATATGTGCAATAACAGAAACTTGGTTAAAACCCACGGACATATCATTAACAACCAATTACCTACACAATCCTTCGACCTCTTCTCAATACCTAGACCAAAAAAAAGGAGGAGGAATTCTACTTGCTGCAAAAAAACAACTGGGCATAACCCTACAACTATCATACGCCACTTCAAATCTTGAATGCTCCATATTCAAATCTCAACATCTACAAATTTTCCTCATCTACGCCACACGCCACACCAGGAACTCTAGAGGCTAACCCCTCCCCTCTAATAGAGATGATAGCCAAACACCTAAACTCAGACAAACCAACCATCATACTGGGAGACTTCAACATTCACGTGGACTCCATCCCTCAATCTACTAACTGCGAAACCTTCCTTTCCTCCCTCAGTCACCTTGGATTCTCACAAATAATCAGCGGGCCCACCCACAAAGCAGGTCATACATTAGACCTCATATTTATCAACGATAGCTGGTCCATCCATACCAATCCCACCTGCACACCAATCCCCTGGTCAGACCATCAGATCATAGACACAACCCTCAAAATGAAAAACTCACCACCTCCAAACATCTCCAAAACCACCATTCATTTCAGGAAACCATGCTCTGGAGTTACTCTCAGAACACTGCTCCAAAGATCTCAAACAAATAGACCTCTCAGACGCCAACACAGCCACCACCTCATGGATCAAACTCACGAACAAAATAGCGGATCAACTCTGTCCAACCTCCTCAAAAGTAATCCAATCGGCACGAGACAACAGAAAACCATGGTTCACCCCGGAACTCAAAGCCCTAAAACAAAAATTACGAAACAAAGAACAAAGCTGGAGAATCAACCCTACACCCACATCCAGACTGGACTACAAAGCCACCCTCAACACCTACAGAAACGCCATACACAAAACAAAAAAGGACTTCTATGCAAAAAGAATTCATAACTTCATCTTCGACTCTAAAGCGTTATTCTCTTACGTCATCTCTCACCAAACCGACACCACCATCCATTCCAGACCAACTAGCGCTCAGCAAGGCCAACGAATTAGCCACCTACTTCAAAACAAAAATCTCAAACCTCACTAGCTCCCTCACAACCCATCAAACTCTACCAATACCTCATAGCTCATACCAACCCACTCTGAATTCTAGACTAGAGTCATTCGAGCCCACATCCGCCATGGAGATTGAAAATTTACTTAAAAAAATTAAACCATCTGCACATCCATCGGACCCACTCCCTACTAATCTGCTCACTGCCATCCCTAGCACCGTCGCAAAACCTATTGCAGAAATCATCAACACCTCTTTGGCCATGGGCACAGTTCCTAACCAACTAAAACTTGCAATCATCAAACCCCTACTGAAAAAACCAAATGCATCACTAACGGACCCAGCTAACTTCAGACCCATTGCAAACCTGCCCCTGATCTCCAAATTGATGGAAAAAGCCGTAAAAACAACTTTCCGATTTCGAGGAATACAACATTCTCTCCCCTGCACAATATGGTTTTCGAAAATCACTAAGCACAGAGTCACTTTTGCTTTCTCTCACTGATAATTTACTTTTGAACCTGGAGAAAAAACAATCATTCTTACTGGTCCTACTAGACCTATCCTCAGCGTTCGACACGGTAAATCACTCACAACTCTAGAACAACTATCAAACATAGGAATTAAAGGCACAGCTCTCAGTTGGTTCAAATCATTCCTATCAAACAGGTTTTACCAGGTCAGAATTAATAACAAGGATTCTAACCCCATCCTATCAGACCAAGGTGTACCTCAAGGTTCTTCCCTCTCTCCCACCCTGTTCAACGTCTACCTCCTCCCCCTCTGCCATCTGCTATCACAGCTTAAACTTACTCATTACCTCTATGCAGACGACATCCAGATCCTCATCCCTATCACAGAATCTATTCAAAAAACCTTCGCCTACTGGGAGAATTGTCTTCAACCAATTAAACAAGTACTCTCCAGCCTGAACCTGATTCTAAACTCCAGCAAAACAGAGTTGCTACTGATTTCACAACCCGAACACCCACACACCTAACCTGACACAAACCACATCTTTAAACATTGAGCTCTCTGCTGACGTCAGGAATCTAGGAGCATGGCTGGACAATCAACTTAACCTAAAAAAATTCATAAACACAACAACCAGGGACTGCTTCTTTAAACTACAGGTCCTAAAGAAACTAAAGCCACTCCTTCACTTCAATGACTTTCGCCTCGTTCTTCAATCCATTATTTTTTCGAAACTTGATTACTGCAACTCAATCTTACTTGGCCTCCCCTCCAACAGCATCAAACCCCTACAGATAGTACAAAATGCCGCAGCCAGAATCCTAACTAACACGAAGAGAAGAGACCATATTACCCCCATCTTGAGCAACCTCCACTGGCTACCCATCAAACAGAGAATCCTATATAAAACATTAACCATCATTCATAAAGCAATTCATAACGTCGCACCTATATCTCTACAAACCCAACTTCGTCCACACTTATCTTCCAGACCCATCAGAAGCGCCTACAAAGGCACGTTAGCCGCAGCTCCTGCCAAATCAACACTAAGAAAAAGAGCACTCTCCACTGCGGGACCACACCAATGGAATGCGCTCCCACCAGACCTTCGACTCGAACCAATCTACTAGAGTTCAAAAAAAGGTTAAAAACCTGGCTCTTCAGGCAAGCTTTCCAATAGGCACCTCCTCCTGACTTTCAGATCCAACCATTGCAGGGTATCACCAACACCTTGCCACTTAATTTTCATACCGTAATTGCTTATTCACAATTCTAACAGTCATTATTCACCTTTATATAACCGTCTACTGCAGACCATATTCGCTACTAAAGTTCCTTGTAAAAAAGGTTAAATCTGTTAAATGCTATTGTTACATTCTATGTTAGTAATAATGTTCAATGGTTTATTGTTATTGTTCCATGTTCTATGTAAAAAAACCCAGGTCTAACTTCCCAGACCAGGGCAACCTCTTTCGTTACTTGTAAACCGGACTGATTTGTATTGCATACAGGAATTCCGGTATATAAAAATTTAAAAAATAAATAAATAAATAAAGCATACAGTATAATTACTGATAGATTACTCTCATGGGAAGAGCTGAGGAATGAATAATACTAAAAAAGCATGTAGGGTTCATAAAAATTTGAGGATACTTGTGTAAGCAAGTGAGGAGCTGGTAAAGTATTTGTAAAGAGACAAGTACCATGCTCTTTAGCAAAGCAAAGCAGCAAGATAAGTTCCCAGATAGAAATCTTTGTGATCTCAACTTTTTTTTTTTTTTTTTTTTAATTCTATATGAATGCTATATAAAAGAGAAATTTTATTCCTCAGCTTGACACAACTCCCATGATTTTCGGTGGAAAGAAAAAAAAATGTTAAATTTCCCAAACAGAAAACAATCAGGCCGATACAGTACAGTGCGCTCCAACGGAGCGCACTGTTAACCCATCATTGGACGCGCGTTTTCCCTTACCCCTTATTCAGTAAGGGGTGGAAAAAGCGCGTCCAACCCGCCGAACCTATAGCGCCCTATTAGGTATTCGCGCACGATTCAGAAAGTAAAAATGTGCAGCCAAGCCGCACATTTTACTTTCAGAAATTAGCACCTACCCAAAAGGTAGGCGCTAATTTCTTCCGGCACCGGGAAAGTGCACCCTCCGATTTAATATCATGGCGAGATTAAGTCGGAGGTCCCAAAGAGTTAAAAAAGTTAAAAAAAAAAATTTGAAGTCAGCCGGCGGCTGTCGGGTCAATAACCGGACGCTCAATTTTGCCAGCGTCGGTTCTCGAGCCCGCGAGAACAGCGCCGGCAAAATTGAGCGTCGGCTGTCAAACCCGCTGACAGCCGCCCCTCCGGTCAAAAAGGAGGCGCTAGGGATGCACTAGTGTCCCTAGCGCCTCCTTTTGCCCTTTTCTACCACCGGGCCTCATTTGCATACTGTATCGCGCACACAGGCGAGTGGCCTGTTCGCCCGCTCTCCCGCGGACTTTACTGAATCGGCCTGAATGGGAGCTACAAAGAAAAAAGGGAGGCCCAACAAATTACTTTTGCATTGAATTGGAGGGCTTCAGGTGGCAAATAAAGGAAAAACTGGTTCTTACCTGCTAATTTTCGTTCCTGCAGTACCACGGATCAGTCAAGACTGCTGGATTCTGCCTCCCTTCCAGCAGATGGAGACAGAGAAAAACTTGAAGGGCACCCCCTGTAAGTATGGTGCACCACCTGCAGCCCCTTGAGTATAAACAGTATCAAAGCAGAAATTGAATTATAACTTGTAACAGCAATCCAAATCCAATGGCTAGATCAAATCTAATACAAAAAACTATGTACAGATTAAGAGCACTGTGAAATCTTCTTTCTGTTACGCAGTCTGACAGTAAAATTGAAGGAAAAAGATTCGAGCGGACTCACAAAATTAAACATCTACTCTGGGCGGGCATCTGGACTGATCTGTGGTACTACAGGAACGAAAATTAGCAGGTAAGAACCAATTTTCCTTTCTCTGTACGTACCAGGATCAGTCTAGACTGCTGGGATGTACCCAAGCTGCCTTACATGGGGTGGGACCTAGAAAGCCCCACTTGAAGCACACTGCTTCCAAAATGCTGAGTCAGGAGCCCTAACATCCAAACGGTAATGCCAAGCAAAAGTAAACAAGGATTTCCAAGTCGCCGCTCTACAAATTTCCTGGGGGGAGACCAACTGGCTTTCCCCAGGATGCAGCCTGAGACCAAAGCGAATGAGCCTTAAGACCGTCTGGAACCGCTCGCTCGTGACATATGTACGCTGAAGCAATAGCTTCCTTTAACCAAACAGCAATGGTGGCCTTGGAAGCCTTATGTCCCTTTTTAGGACTGCTCCACAAAACAAAGAGATGATCTAACAAACGAAATTCATTAGTGACCTCCAAGTAACAGAAAAAGCCGCCTAACATCCAACCTCAATTCACGAGCATGCGGAGAATCTGGATCCAAATCCAGAAACACCAGCAATTCAACCGACTGGTTCATGTGAAAGGCCGATACAACCTTCAGAAGAAAGGATGGCACCGTTCGCAGAGAGACACCAGAGTCTGAAAACATAAGAAAAGGTTCGCGACAAGATAGTGCTTGAATCACAGACACCCTTGGAGCCAAGCAGATAGCCAACAAAAACACACACAGTTTTCAGTTTAAGGTCCTTTAAAGTAACGCGCTTGAGTGGTTCAAAAGGAGGTTCGCACAACGTTCGAAGGACCAATTCAAACTCCAAGAGGGACAAACAGTCTGGAGAGGAGGATTCAAGTGCTTTGCACCTCTAAGAAAACACACTACATCAGGATGAGCCGCTATGGACGCTCCTTCCACCTTTCCTCGTAAACAGACTAAGGTGCCACTTGAACCCCTTAGAGAACTGAAAGCTAGCCCCTTTGCCAAACCATCTTGTAAGAAGGCTAGGATGTGGACTATCGAGGCGTGCCTAGGGGAAATTTTCGATCTACTACACCTAGAGTCAAAAACCTTCCAGACCAGAGGTCGATGCTTTGCGAACCCGCAAAAGAGTGGTAATTACTGTATGCAGATAACCCTTCTTTCTCAACTGCCTCCTCTCATAAGCCAAGCCGCTAGACAAAAGCGATCCACCCGGTCAAAAAATACACGACCTTGCCTCAGTAGATTTGGAAAATGACCCAGATGGAGCGGGCCGTCCACTGCTAGGTTGACAAGATCCGCGAACCATAGCTGCGTGGCCATTCCGGAGCTACCAGGATCACCGTCCCCAGATGGGCCTCTATTCTTCTTAAGACCTTGCCCACCAAAAGCCAAGGAGGAAAGAAGTCGAGAAGAATGTTGAGAGGCCACGGAAGGACAAGGGAATCCACTCCTTCCACCCCGTGTTCTCTTCTTCGACTGAAGAAGCGAGGCGCCTTAACATTTGTCCGAGTCGCCATTAAATCCAAGCAGGGGAACTCCCCACTGATGAGTTAATAGCTTGAACGCCTCTTCAGACAGCTCCCACTCTGCGATCCAGTCGCTGACAGCTCAGAAAATCTGCCTGAACATTGTCTGCCCTGGTGATGTGAGAAGCTGCTAACCTAGCGGATTTTGCTCCACCCAGGCCATGAGCTTGTCCACCTCCGAAGCAACTGGATGGCTCCTCGTTCCTCCTTGCCGGTTGATGTATGCTACTGTCATCGCATTGTCAGACAGTACCCTCACAGACTGATGATGAATGAGAGGAAGGAATTTCCGCAAGGCCAACTGTACCGCTCTCGTTTCCAGACAATTGATGGACCACTGCGCCTCCTGCTGTGTCCATTGGCCTTGCACCGCTTGAGATTGGCAAACTGCCCCCCAACCGGAAAGACTGGCATCCGTATTCACAATGATCCACTGAGGGACTTCCAGATCCATCCCTCGAGACAAGTGTTGGGAAACAGCCACCAATCGAGACTGGACCTGGTGGGTTCCTGGAGCGGCAAGGGAATCTGGAACTCCTCTGATTTGGGATCCCAACGTGAGAGCAAAGCCCTCTGCAACGGTCTCATATGAGTGAAAGCCCAAGGAACCAACTCCAGCATAGACGCCATAGAACCAAGCACTGCAAGTAATCCCAGACCCTGGGAACTGGCAGGGACAAGAGACGACGAAATTGAGACGTCAACTTGTCTATCCGCTCCTGCATAAGGAAGACAGAGTATCGAACCATGCTCCCAAAAAATCCAGGACTTGGGTAGGACACAACTGGCTCTTGGTGGAATTGATGATCCACCCAAGAGAGTGAAGGGTCTGCGCCACTTTGGCAACCGCCGTCTTCCATAGATCTTCTGACTTCACTCGAATGAGCCAATCGTCCAAGTAAGGATGAACCAGAATCCCATCCTGCCGGAGAGCTGCTGCCAGCACCATCATCACTTTGGTAAAGGCGTGGGGAGCAGTAGCCAGCCCGAACAGTAGGACCTGAAACTGGTAATGTTTGCAGAGGACCATGAAACGAAGATACCTCTGATGGTCTTTTCGAATCGCTATGTGTAGGTATGCTTCTGTCAAATTGAGGGACGCTAAAAACTCTCCTCTGACGGAGCCGATTATGGACCATAGAGTTTCCATGTGAAAATGGGGCACTCTAAGAACTCTGTTGACTTTCTTTAGGTCCAAAATCGGACGGAAGGACGACTCCTTCTTGGGAACCACAAAATAAATTGAATATCTGCCGGTTCTTTGCTCGGCCGAAAGAACCGAGATCACCACTCCTAGGTCTACCAAACGACAAAGCGTTTGAGCCACATGGCGTCGTTTCTCCAAGGACCCGCAGGGAGACACCAGAAACAGTTGCGCAACGGACGAGAAAAATCTAATGCATAACTGTGTTCTATGATGTTTAGAACCCAGTGGTCAGATGTGATTTTGACCCACTCCTCATAAAATAGGGACAGCCGCCTCCCGATGATCAGAATGAAGGAATGGGTCAGCGCTATTTCATTGGGAGGACTTAGCTCCTGCTGCACCAGAGCGACCCCGTCTCGGGCAGGCCTACAGCCGCAAAGGAATGAGTCCAAGACTAGGGCTTCCCTGATGGCTGCCTCTGGCCAAAAGTGGATGGTCTAGACTGGCGAAACCGGCGCTGACCTTTAAAATGGGCAGGACCAAAACCACTGGAGGCTTTCGGCCTGTCCTCTGGGAGCTTGTACACCTTACTATCCCCCAAGGATTTAATGAGTTGCTCCAAATAATCTCCAAAAAGGAATTTTCCCCTAAAAGGAAACGCTCCAAACTGCGACTTGGATGAAACATCGGCTGACCAATTACGAAGCCACAAAAGTCTGCGGGCTGACACCGCAGAAGCCATTGTGCGGGAAGATGTACAGAGGAGTTCATACAAAGCATCGGCTCCATACGCCACTGCCGCCTCCAAACGATCAGCCTGCTCTGCCTCTTCCAGGGAAAGTTCCCTGGCACTCAGGAGCTGTTGTACCCACCTGAGGCTCACGTATTGCATCAAACTACTGCAAACGGCTGCCCTAACCCCAAGGGCCGACACCTCAAAGATTCTTTTGAGAAGAACTTCAAGTTTATGATCCTGGGGATCCTTAAGGACAGCCGCCCCAACAACCGGAACAGTCATACGCTTGGTGACTGCTGACACGGCAGCATCCACCTTAGGAACCTTAAGGAGGTCCAGAGAGTCCTCCGGCAACGGATACAACTTATCCACAGCCCGGCCCACATGAAGGCTAGCTTCTGGAGTATCCCACTCCCGGAACATAAGCTGGAGTAACATGGGATGAAACTGGAAGGTTCGAACCAGGGGAAGTAGACCAGAAAGTACCGGATCCACCGTGTCCTGAGTCTGGGGCACCTATGGGACCTGTATGCCCAGCTCCGCGAGAACATGAGGGATCATCGGCTCCAATTCATCCATACGAAACAGCCTAAGGGCCCAAGTATCATCCCCTTCCACAGGCACCACATGCTCGAATCGTCGTCCGCATCAGTCTGAAGCGGATCCGCCAGCGCAGTATTTCCATGGTCCCCTGGACCCTATGCTCCCCAGACCACCCGAATGCGGGACACCTCAGGAGGATCCGCCCTAGGAACCTTTGTGGGGGAGAGGGCCCAGCCGCTGGCCGACCTGGAGTAGGATCTGGATCCCCTGGTGGCATAAGTCTAGCTAAGTAAGCCTTATGCATTAATAAGACAAAGTCTGCTGAAAAGGGTGGCTGGCCCTTTAAATCCCCCCACTGGGGGTCCCTAAAGGTGCAGGAGAGACTGGCAATGAGTCCTGGGGAGACCCAGGGCTCTGGTCGTGTGGAGACAGTTGTGGAGGGAGATCCCCTCCCCCTGCCGAGAAATCTGCATCGGCATCACAAAAACCTAAAATGGCCGCCATTCCCGCGCTCCGTGGGAACGGAGCAGGCCTTGCTCCACGAGGCAGCAACGGTTTACCCGCCCCATGGGACTGTGCTGCAGGCTTCCCCCTCCCGCCAGTTGATTTAGCCAAAACTAAATAAGGATTCCTGCTGCTAGTTTTTGGTTTTTTTTTTCAAAAGAATCACACTACCAGGACCGCAGGTTCCTCCACCTTCATCTGCTGGAGACAGAGAAATACTGAAGGGGGCTGCAGGTGGTGCACCGTTCTTACAGGGGGTGCCCTTCAAGTTTTTCTCTGTTTCCATCTGCTGGACGGGAGGCAAAACCCAGCAGTCTAGACTGATCCGGGTACGTACAGGGAAAAGCTGTGTAAGTGTGCGAGTCACTAACCATTTGCAGACAAGTTTGAGGATGGAGTGGAGTAGATTAATGGAATATCTGCAATGGTTCTGCCTTATGTACACAGCCCAAGCATTTCCCAAACTATGCTGAACAGATGTTCATTTCCAAGGAAAAATCCCCAAATAATGGGAAATAAGGATACATAGGGCCTGACTAACTAAGGTTTAATAGTAGCAGTAGTCCCAATAAAATATTTTGTTCTATTGATTGGTAAAGGTTCTAAAGATACTAAGTTATACCTCTGCTTGCTAAAATATTTTTTCTTTTATCTCTGTCTGATGCTGATTAGCATTAGAAAAGCCTGAAAATTGATCCGTCAGTGTCACAGATATGAGCTCTTGTGCTGTGGCAAGGTTGAAGTAGCCTAGCAGGTGAATCTACTGAGCCCATGCCAACAGTAGGTGGACTCACTCTTACAAGGACTGGTTCTAGAGCTTCACTTATACCAGCTCCGTTCCCCTCAGGTTACCCTTTGGGTTTCAGGGGCCGGCAGGGCTTAGGCGAAAGTCCTGTAAGGAACGGTCAGACAAAGTTGAGTAGTGGGCGAAGGTCAGAGCTGGCAGTGAGCAAACAGGATCCAGGTCCAGGCCAAGATCGGGGCAGGCAGCGAGCAAATGGTGTCTGGGACCAGGCCAAGATCGGGGCAGGCAACAGAGTAGTCAAGTCAATAGCAAGGGTCAGAACCAGAAGTCAGGCAGAGATGGACAGACAAGACTAAGACAAGGCACTGGGGACCAAGACACAAGCAGGGCAAGACAAGACAATGAGAGAGAATGAAGCAGGGTAGCAAGGAGGCAAGGCAAGACAAGACAAGGTAACAAGGAGGCAAAACTGGAAGATTGGGCATCCAAATGGCAGATGAAATTTAATGTGGACAAGTGCAAGGTGTTGCATATAGGGAAAAATAACCATTGCTGTAGTTACACGATGTTAGGTTCCCTATTAGGAGCTACCACCCAGGAAAGAGATCTAGGCATCATAGTGGATAATACTTTAAAATCATCGGCTCAGTGTGCTGCAGCAGTCAAAAAAGCAAATAGAATGTTAAGAATTATTAGAAAGGGAATGGTTAATAGAACGGAAAATGTCATAATGCCTCTGTATCGCTCCATGGTGAGACCGCACCGTGAATACTGTGTACAATTCTGGTCGCCGCATCTCAAAAAAGATATAGTTGCGATGGAGAAGGTACAGAGAAGGGGAACCAAAATGATAAAGGGGATGGAACAGCTCCCCTATGAGGAAAGGCTGAAGAGGTTAGGGCTGTTCAGCTTGGAGAGAGACGGCTGAGGGGGGATATGATAGAGGTCTTTAAGATCATGAGGTCTTGAACGAGTAGATGTGACTCGGTTATTTACACTTATTTATTTATTTATTAACTTTTTATTTACCGACATTCATGAAACACATCATGCTGGTTTACAAAGAACTCAGGCGGGAAATACAATAAAACAATATAACAATAACAATATAACAATATAACATTAATAACAGAAACAAAATTCAGAATACAAAATGAGCCAAAGGAGCGATAACGAAAAGGGGGGAGGAAGGGGGAGGGAAAGGCATAGCTAGATGAAGTATAAAACAAATAGAAAATAGAAAAGAGGGAGACTATGTACAGTTGAAGTATGTACAGGTACTATTAACCTAAGTAGTCCTACGGAAGTGTTGGAAAAACCGGCCGTATCAATTGGGCGACGGTATTCACTAGGATATAATTTATTTAATGGGAAACTGGAGGTGTAAATGGAGAGAGGAGTACTAGGGGAGAAAGTGGCGGCCGGGAGGTCCAGGGATCTAGGTATGGCTAGGGGGGGGAGAGGGGATGGGGATGGGTAGGGCGGATGGAGCTGGGGGGAGAAATTAAGTTTGGTTAGTGTCGGGGTAGGCCTGTCGGAAAAGCCATGTCTTGACTCCTTTCTTGAACATGTGGAGGGATGTCTCTTGGCATAGGAAGGTGGGGAGGGAGTTCCAGAGGGTGGGGCCAGCGACGGAGAAAGCTCTTCCTCTGGTATAAGTTGAATGTGCTGATTTGAGGGACGGGGTGTGGAGAGTGCCTGTCTGGGTTGTTCTTGTAGGGCGGTCAGAAGCGCGGAAACGAGGCATTTCATCGAGCCAGGTATGATTGTATTTATGTAGGGAGTTGTGAAGGATGGTGAGAGTTTTGTATTGTGAGCGGAAGGAAATGGGCAGCCAATGTAGGTCTTTCGAATAATAGAAGGACTAGGGGGCATTCCATGAAGTTAGCAAGTAACACATTTAAGACTAATCGGAGAAACTTCTTTTTCACTCAACGCACATAAAGCTCTGGAATTGTTGCCAGAGGATGTGGTTAATGCAGTTAGTGTAGTTGGGTTCAAAAAAGGTTTGGATAAGTTCTTGCAGGAGAAGTCCATTAATGGCTATTAATCAATTTTACTTAGAGAATAGCCACTGCTATTAATTGCATCAGTAGCATGGGATCTTCTTAGTGTTGGGGTAATTGCCAGGTTCTTGTGGCCTGGTTTTGGCCTCTGTTGGAAACAGGATGCTGGACTTGATGGACCCTTGGTCTGACCCAGCATGGCAATTTCTTATGTTCTTATGCATCAGCAAGCAACACGAACTGCAAGACAGGAGGACCTGTTGCTGAAGCAAGGCTTGGAGCCCAGCTGGGGTTTAAATACCCAGCCGTTCGACATCATTGCTGAACACTAGCAGTTCAGTTTCCTGCTGTGGGGCCTTCAAGTGTTGGCACACACACCACGCACCTAAGAGACCCGGTGGCATGGCAGCCTCTGAGCCGTGTTGGCAGCATTCGGGCTAAGTGTGACTGGCCAAAATGTTACAGTCAGTTTCTAGAGATAATGGCAATATTACAAGATAACACAACATGTCAGAATTTAATGGAATAATTTGCCCTAATTTGATACTTAAACAGTAGATATGAGGAATTACTATTTTTAAATTATAGGGATTTATTTAACCCTGCCATTTTGAGCCTTCATTTGGCCAATAGCACCAGATATTCAAGGTTTGCCAAATATCAATAGTCATTAAATCTTAGCGAATCAGGCCCTATGTCATGAATGCTTATCATGAGGAAGCCCAACTTAATTTTATTTTCACCACAAGAATACATTAATAAATGCTGTTAGAATGAGATGTGCCAGAAAACATTTTTCAGTACTAGTAAGCTCAATGTTAGTTTTCAGGAGCAAATATTGAGAAGATTGCAAACAACATTCATGGGACTTACCTCTTCTGTTTGCGACTTGATGGCTTTCGCTTCGTTTCTAAAGATTGTATCCTCCTCTGAATTTCAGCAAGCTGCAGAGTTAGACATTATTAGTCATGTTTGCAATCAAGCATGTAAATTACCTTATTACTAAAGGATATAGTCTACAAAATTAACACATTTCCATTTGACGCAGGAATACGGTTTGCTCATTCAATTATGGTGCATTACAAGGGACCTACTAGAGTAAATAAAACCTTCTTTACTCCTCCTGAAGTGCCATTATGATGGCCTTTTAAGGCAAAACTTCCACAGCTAATAGTTATGCAGTTAAAATTGCTCTGTACTACCCTTAGATTGCAATCACAGATGTTGAGTCTTGCAGGCCATATGAGCTCAGTTTAAACAGACAATTCCAACAGTCAATTCTATATGACAAGAAGGTAATTTAGGCCAGGACGAACATGGGGTACCTAACCTTTTGAGTGCAGAATCTTGTGTGAACCAAAGGAGAATACACTTTTAAATGTAAGAAAGCCAACTTATTATGTTATGCTGCCACGTCGGGAATCTTTATATACTCAACTCCATACAACCTTACAATCAAGAATTCAAAAAGACACTTACAAACACGATAAACTTGATAGATAACATCTGGAAATGGCTTTTATCATTAAAAAACTGCTTTAAAAACGTCTCCCTTAAGAATCCCCCTGAATAAAGCACTAGTTCACACTAGTGGCTGAAGAGATATGTAGAAACATGCGATTATAGACTTCTCCTTATTGGCACCTGCATCAAAAGGAAAGCTGCAGGAGCAAACTTAATATAATTACTCTGCCTCACTGCCTACTGGGGAAAAAAAAAAAAAAAAAAAAGAGTAATTTGAATATGAATAGTTAATTTACAAGTTGCTAATACCACTAGACCAATGTCATGTTTGTCATGATAAATGGATAAAGTAGTGTGGTTTTAGTTCACTTCAGTAAATATCACCAAGAAAGGTGGCAGTTGATAGTCCAGCAAAAAAAGTACCAAATTACATATATCGCTTGACTTAATTTCTACTTATATAAAACATTAAATCATAGCTTTTTTCTTTCTTATTTTTTTGGTCCAGCATTTCTCTCCTGCTCCTTTGCAGCCTCCAGTTCAAACAAAAACAGGCCTCTACTAGTTACATTACTAAGACCTTTCATTCACAACTACCCTGGAGTTTAGGCTGAGTTTAATATTCTCCCCCTCCCATATAGCCAAACCTTCACAACAGGCATAGATCAGGGCTTGCTCGGGGACCTAGTACACATATATCCTGAGTTGATCAACTGTCTGTTGTGTTATGGCTGGGACACCGTCCCCTCTGAGGGCTGTGAACACCTCCTCTGCAATATCCCCATTTGGTCTGAGGGTTCAGGGACAGAACTGTGAACTCCCATATGGCAGCATGAGGCACTAACATTAAGCCTTCAGGCCCTTAAATCAGAACATTAAGATGACAATTTTCAAAGGGATTTCCACATAAATCACCTGTCTGAAAATTGTCCACTCCATATGTGGTTAAAATTATATGCGTAGTTTCATAAGGCACCTGCATTGTACTAGGGGTGTTCCTGGGGCAGTGCTAGATCAGATGAGAAAACTACCTGCGTAATTAGCAAGTTTTCTTACCATAAAAGGTGTTCTCCATAAACAGCAGGATGAATCAACCATTTATTTTTTATTTATTTGTACAGTTTTTATATACCATTGCACAGAAACAAGTTCCATCTCTACAGTTTACAAAGATCACATTTTAAGAACATGATAAAAGGAAGAAAAAGAAAATATAATATCAATTAAAATCAATTAAAATAGGGCTAAAATTAACATTAAAAGAAAGAACAGGTTAAGAGCAAAAAACATAATCATATAGAACGCCTGGATTAAACTTCATTGACCATTTCAAAAGCTTGCCTAAAAAGCCATGTTTTAAGATCTTTCTTAAACCTCTTCAAATTTTCCTGTAACCGTAGCTCTTGGGGCAAGTTTGTTCCAAAGAGTTGGCCCCGCAATAGAGATAGCCTGTACTCTGACTTCGCTTAGATGTGCAGACCTGACTGTTGGAATTGTCAGAAGTGCTTTATTTGTAGACCTTAGATTGCGTTGAGGGACATGTAATTTTAATGTAGAATTTAACCAAGCAGACATGTCACTATATAGTATTTTATCCTATTTTCAACTGGTAACCAGTGTAAATCCTTTAAAACTGGCATAATATGGTCCATTTTTCTAGTATTTGAGAGGATGCGAGCGGCTGTATTTTGAAGAACCTGTAAGGGACAGAGTGTTTTTCTTTTGGAAGTCCTAATAGGGTGGAGTTACAATAATCAAGTCCAGTTAGTAATAAAGCCTGGAGTATTGTTCTGAAGTTTTCCCTAGAGAGATAAGTTTTCAACCATTTTAGCATCATCAACTTGCTAAAACCCTCTTTCACTTTCTTCGAAATATGAACCTTAAAATTCAATTCATAGTCTATAATTAATCCTAGATTCCTAGTCGTAACTACTAATTTGTAACTGGTTATATCATTAAGTGTCACAGTTTTCTTTTCTGCGTTTATGTTTTTCCGGTCTAAAACCATAAAAACAGATTTTTCTAGATTTAAAATCAATTTCATTTGGTGTTGGTGATGTCATCCAACAGTGCCAAATAGACCATTCTCTCCAAGCTCATACAGCTTTTGCTCTACTGAGCATGTGCAGGAATTCCTGCTCGGGCACTGCCTCATGAGCCTCCTCAGTCAATTTTAGAGCTAAATATATCTAGGTAGTCAACTCTCCAAGGAGGCGAGCAAGTGTTTAGCATGGCAAATTCATCCTACTGTCTACGGAGAACACCATTTACAGTAAGCAAAATTGCTTTCTCCATCAATAAGCAGGGCTGAATTAGCCATGACCTGTGAGGAGTCCCAAGCTGCTTACCTGAATTTATTGTCACTCTCTGAAAGACTGCTGAGACAATAATGTGACAAAGGTGTGTACTGATGACCAAGTTGCAGCTTTGCAGGTGTCTTCACGAGGTACAGATCTCAGATGGGCTGCTGATGCAGCCATGGTTCTAACCTAATGAGTGTTGATAGAATCTGTAAGCCCGCTAGTGCATAACAATGTGCAATACAGTCTGCTAGCCAGTTGAACAATGTTTATTTGGCAACTGCTATGCTCAGTCAGTTAATATCATATAGACTAATAGTTACAAGGATTGATGATGTGGCTGAGTCCAATTTCTGTAGTAAGCTAAAGCTCTTTTGCAGTCTAACAAATGAAAAGCCTTCTCGCTTTCATGTGCACAGTCTCAGAAAGAATGGAGGTAATACAATGACTTGATAATATGGAAAGCTGAGACAACCTTGAATGAGTGTAAGGCACCAATCTATTGTGGAAGAATAGTGAACCAAAGCCTTGAGCTCAGTGACTCTTCTGGCTGATGTGATTACCACAAGAAATAATACTTTCCATGTAATCTGAGAGAAGTAGACTCCAGTGGTTCAAAGGGAAGCTTCATTAGTTGTGCGAGAACCATGTTCAGGTCCCACAGTACAGATGGTTTTACAACTAGAGGTTTAGTATGCCATAAACCTTTCATTAACTCAGACATCACAGATGAGTGGAGATTGTCCTACCCTCAATTTGAATATGGTAGGTTGCTATGGCATCAAGATGTACTCTTACTGATGACGTGCTATGACCACTGGAAGAAAGGGAGAGCTAGTACTTAAGTAGCTTTTTTGGCTCACATATGAATGGGTCTAAGGAACTTTGTTGACACCATGTAGAGAACAGTTTTCATTTAAATCCGTAAGCTCTCCTAGTTGACGGCTTCCTGACGGAAACTAGGTCCACAACTTCTTTAGCAAATTTGGTGATCAGTGAGTACTCAACATCCAGGCTGTCAAGTTGAGGGAAGGAAGGTTCAGATGCTACAGATATCTCTCTTCTTGAGTTAATATGGATGGGTTTGCCCCAAAAATGATTCGGAGGGCTGCTGGATAACTCAATAAGCAGACCATACTTGTCTGGGCCATACTACAGCAATAAGAATTACAGATCCTTTCAGCTTTTGCTCTGACTCCATCTGCTGGAAGGGGGACATAACCCACAGTCTGGACTGATCTGTGGTACTACAGGAATGAAAATTAGCAGGTAAGGAATAATTTTCTTTTTTTTTCAGTATCAATTGCCAACGGTAATGAGGGAACTCTCTTTTTGGCAGCCCAAATCAAAATTACTCGTTTAATATTGTCATCTCTGTATCTAGCCCGGATGAAGACCAACTGGACCTTGTGTACCGGCTCAGGTGTAACCCCGCCAATCTGACAGCCAAAATTTTTGCTAAGATTTTTAATCTCCACATTAAGTAGCAAAATCAGTCTATATGAAGCACAGACAGTTTCATTCCACCCCTCTTTAGGAAACACAACTATGTAAGTCGCCAGGGAAGCTAAAGGCTCTAATGGGTCAGATGCTGCTAGCAGCAAGATTTATAATAGCTCAATCTTGGAAGGGAATACCCTTCCTAGATAACTGGAAGAAAAAAGTTTTTGAACTACCTCTCATAGAAAGGACGGTTGTCCCGCTCTCGTAAAGGCTCTCTTAAACAGCATGATGCTGTTTGGGGGAGGTTTGGGACTTACTGGTCCACTTCTCCCTAGAGTGTGAACTAGCTTAGGTTGAATGCACAGGTTCCTTTGCACAATTTTCATTTTTGGTTTTCTTGCATTGCTGAGTTGATGTGAGGTCTATGTTGAATATCTTATCCTGGATTTGTATGATGTGCTGTCTATAATGTGAACCATTAAGCCTACTGGTCTCGTGAATGCCCCCCTTTCTTTAGATGCTTTGTTAATCTTTACCAGTTTACCCCTTAACACTTCTTTTAAACCATCACAAAACATTCTATTTGCCCTCACCTATATCATTATGTTACAGATATTCTTGGATTTCCCCCCCCCCTCTCAATTTAACATAGCTATTCATCCCTTAACAGGGCATCATTCAGTTTCCAAAGTTGTTCTCTAGGCGGAAGACTCAACCCCCAACCCTTACCTAAACTGGAGCATGGTCCAATTATGTAATTCTCTCAATGTCTCCTATTTGCACCAGCCCCATCAGAGATGATTCTACTAGAATTAAATCTATTCAAGAGTATGTGCCATGTGGATTGGAATAAAAAATATAATTCCTGGAGAAAGGAAATCTTACGCGTCATGCATCCACTAAATTCAGTGTATAAGCTATATCAATTAATTTACACCAAAGCTTCCTCTGGGCAATACCTGGAAAAGCTAAATAGTCACGATCCAGTTTTATAGTTAAATTGATGACTCCGCTAACTATCAGCAGACCCTTAGCAAAGGAAATAAACTGCTTTGCCACTGCTTTAAGGTTTATTCTTTGATCAACATTTGGTGCATACAGATTCACTATAATAAACCTTCATCCCTCCAATCTCCACATTAAAAGATGTAAAGTGCCTTCCTGAATCTTTCTGGACTTCTAATAACCTTATTCCCAAAGACCTATGAAACAGCTCAACCCTCACCCCCCAACCACACACATTTATTTTCAATAGTTTGATGCCAAAATGATAGGATTATGGTCCTTATGTGCCAACATTAATCTGCTCTTCACAGATGAGTCTCCTATATCAATACTAAATCTGCTTTTAATCTAGCCACTTCTTGAAACAGCAACTGCCATTTCATAGGTATATTTAGCTTTTTTAACATTTAAAATCAAATGTTCAAATCCACCATTTCTTCCATTCTAGGAACATTTTTGTGAACCCCATTTCCAATAACCACCCCATCACCCCCAACTAGCCCTATTCCCCATCCCACCCCCTTCAAGCCTATGTCCCCCTATCAAAATCACCCAACTCCCCCAATTTCCAAACCCCAACCAAATCAACCCCCTTTTCTAATCCGCCCATCCCACCAAATCTTTGCCCTCTTTACTCCTGGTAAAGAGCCCTATGGAGGAATAACCCTACTGACCAGATGACACAAACAGACATATTAAGCCATCCATAAAACAGAAACAGTATGATAAAAAGTATAACTCTGAAAATGAGGAAAAGAAAGATATGAGACTCACAAAACAGTTACCACCATCCGCAGCTCAAAATACTGCCCTCACCCTATCCTCAAAAAAGTGTCTCCAAATCTTTCAGTCTGCTGCAGGCTTAGCATTCTTGCTCTGTAGCGGAACGCGTTTCCATTCTAGGAGAAGAGGATGTCGCTGCAGCCATTTTCCCAGCTTCCAAGTACTAATCTTCATGATCCTCGCTTAATCCTGCTCTCCACAGTGCCTGTCATGCCTCCTCCCAAGTTTTGGCTATAAACGATGCTCCACTGGCAGTGAAGCTTAAGCCAATTGGGAAATACCATTTGTGCCGGACATTGTCCCCCTTCAGCACACCTGGAATCTCCTGGAAGTCCCATCTGCTTTTTAGAGTGGCAGCCAATAGATCTCCAAAGATCTACAACTTGTGAGACTCCCAACAGAAAGTGCCCAAACTCCTTACTTTTGCCATCAATTTTTCTTTGACTAGAAATTCTGAGAGACACAACGTCCCATTCTGATGCCTCAGTCCTAGTGCCCTATGCGCTCGCTCAATATGAATTTGCACAGGGTCAGGCATTTCCTCTCCACCACTTTCCAAAAGCCCCATACCAGTCCTTTGCACCACATCCACATAATATATTTACTATTCTCTGAAAGGTCTCTGATGCAAATATTTCTTTGGGCCCGATTTTCCAAATCCTACAGTTTCTCTCTCAGTTCCACATTGAAAGATTCCAGCTCCTTGGTGCAAGTCTGGAATTCTATCAGCTGCCTGGACTGCTTCTCCAGTCGCTGCTCAATCTCATCTATCCAGCACTTAATATCTGTAATTTCACTGTGCATCTCTGATACAGAACCCAAGATCTCACTCTTCACTGAGGTTATGTCCCTTTTAATATCATAAAATCATGTCTCATCTCCTCTCAAGTAAACTCTTTATCGACATGGGATAGCTTGCTTACTTGATCGCCATCAACCTCAGAGCACAACAGTGCTTAATCTCAGCAGCCTTCTTTTGTATCAACATCTATCCCTTGATGCCTCACACCCTCCAGCTCAGGCAAAAAAGTACTGTTGCAGGTTATAATGCAAAATTTGGGTTTAAATTAGTGCCTCCGATCAGAGCTCCCTGATTGTTGCCATCTTATGTAGGGACTTCATTTCCTAACTTTTTCAGCTTTTTTATAACAAATTTCCTCATTTTATCATACTCTTCCTTTCTATTAGTTAAAAGCTTCTGCAGTAGTTTTCCTCAGTATTTGCCCTCCACTACCTTGATCTCTTGCACCAGGTCCTGTGTTCCACTGAGAACTACATCTAATATAGTTCCCTTTCTAATGGGTTCCATGACCAGCTGCTGCATGAAGTAGTCCATTGATGGCATCTAAGAACTTTACCTCCCTTGCATGCTCTGATGTGACATTTACCTAATCAAATACTCAGGTAATTGAAGTCTCCTATAATTATTATGTTGCTCACTTTACTAGCCAATCTAGTCTGTTAGAAACATAGAAATAATGGCAGCAAAGTAGCATTTTACAGTCTGTTTCCTCATGCTGGCCAGGTGGGTGGTAATTTATCCCTACTACCATACCTTTTCCTTCTACCCTTGGAATTTATATCCATAAGGATTCCAGTACAGTTTGTTTCCTGCAAAACGTTTATCTTGCTTGTCTCTATGCCATTCTTAACATATGTGTCAGCCTTTCAACAATTTTATCTGCCCTATCATGTCAATATAATATTGTACCCTGGTATTAGTGTCCCATTGGTTATCCTCCTTCCACCAGTACTCCTAGATAATAAGAATGCTCTCAAGATTGGAGGGGGTAAGTGAATCATATCTCCTTCTGCCCCGTATGCATGGTAATCAGCGCATTAGTAAATAGCTGCATCAGAAGCACCACAGCCTGATGCGCCAACAGAGTAATCGGTTACAGCACTAAGGCATCAATGGTGCCAAGGCCCAATGCATTTTTGCTTCGGGGCTCGATACATTGATGGCATCAAGACTTGATGTTTTTTTCAGTGTCAGATTTACCATCAGCTCCACAGAGTGGCACGTCTTCTTCTTAGATGACTTTTTCCGTTTGTTCGACCACAAAGACTCACCCTGTTCCATGAAATGGGGAAATGTCTTTGATAAGCTCCTACTCAACTTGACATTGAGGGAGCTAGGACAGACTGTGGATCTTGAGAGACTTATGCAGTTCCGCCATTTTTCAAGTTCTGGACTTTTGGGCCACTGGACAGTTGTATTACATATAAAAAACTGTGTGTATAACCCTTAATGGGGTTTTTAATCCCAGGGCACACAAACACATTAATTTCTTCGGGGCTGCTCTGGCTAGAAAATTTACTCCCACATTTGACTATCAATCCTGGGGGGATTCTTTTTATGGAGGTAAGCTCTTAATATGGCCTGTACCATAGTGTCTTGCTACCCAGTGTATTTAAATAATATAGATCCTTCCCATGAGGTGAGAGGCTGTGACAAATCAGACAGGACCAAGTTCTGGGTGTTAAAATAAAGTTTACAGATTGATAGTCATTAAATTAAGTCCATTTGTCAATATGTTGAAGTTACATCTGACTGTTGGTACAAGTGTATCTCTATGTACATAGATGTCTTTTTATTCGGGCATCTGGATAGAGCGCCCCAAGGTGATATTTAAAGTGCAAAGCTCACCTAGAGGCTATCCGGGAATCCTAGTGGAGGAATCCCCAACTTCACAGCAAAAAGACCTAGCTTAAATCATCTTCGACTCAGTATGGGGATCTGGATGGGGTCTCCCGATCTTGTTCTTTCAACCTTAGGTGATATTTCTGGGGACTAGCATCAGGCTACCCAAACACTGCAATCCCAATAGGAAGGGGGGGGGGGGGGGAATCCAAAAACCTCCCCACAATGTTCAGGTCCAAAACATAATTCTGAAGTTTAAACTGGACACATCTTCTACCCTCATTGTCTCTCACAGCAGGATTCATCACTAGTGCTTGCCCACCTAGGGTTTAGAGTGGGCTCACAGCTCTTTGGTCCTCTGGTGAGAGCCCCTTTCGCCCCAAAAGGGTATCAGGTATAAAAATATCTCTTCTATAAATTAGTAAGAGAAGGACCCTCTGGCAGGGGAGTGCACGATGAGGTGTCACTTCTAACTGAAACTCCATCTGATATAAACTGGGAGGCCTCACCAAGTGTAAAACTTAAACATTCTTACTGTTCAAAGGCTTCCCAAAGGTTTCCTAAAATGGCTGGGCTAATTAGTATTGAGGCATCCAATTACAGCCCTCCAAGGTGGGAGGGACTGAAAGGATGGATGGCTCCTTAATAGTGTATTATATGCAGGGACAGTAACATCTGGTGGCCAAACCGGGGGGGGGGGGGGGGGGGGGGGGGTGCGCCACATATGTCTGGAACATGCTGTAACTATGAGGGTCAAACTTGCACAATCTCGCAACAGCTTGTGCAGTGTTGTGGCAATCAATGGTATCCATGGAAAAGCGTACATGAGGTTTTCTTTCCCTAAAGAGAAAGAAAGCATCCTGAGCTAGTCAGATTTCTGGGAAGAATCAAGCAGTATTGATTTAGCTTCCCATTTTGCTTCAATAAAACAGATCAACTGATTGTAAACTCTGTAAGTCGAATAGCCTGGCTGCGCTGATTGTTGTAGAGACTACTCGTGAGGGTGGAATACTCTGCTGAGGTAGTCCTTCAGTGTGTTGGAGACTCCTTAAGGTGGGTGGCCTGTAGGGCAGCCTGATTGCTAGTTCTCAATCATCAATTGTTCCTGAAAGAGAGGTTACAATCTTGTGCCTCCTTGCCTATTGACATAAAATACAGCAACTTGATTGTTGGGTTGAAGCAAGATGATAATCTGCCAAAGGTGATGCATGAACGTCGACAGAGCATATCTGATCGCCCTTGGTTGCATGAAGGGTGAATTGAAAAGTAATTGTCTTTTTGATACTAAATCCCTGGATATAGAAGGATCCTGTGTGAACACTCCATCCCTTTATGGGGCAGGGGTGGGAGAGTCCATTACTAGTGTTATCTAATGAGGGAACAAGCAGAGTGGAGCTCTGTTTTGAAGCCTGCAGGAAGGTAACTCTCAGTGCAACTCCTGCTTCATGTCATCAGAAAGTATTAATATAGCTGACACCGGTTAAGTTATTTGAATTTATGGAGAATGCAGATCACATTGCAGGTAACGAATATAAAGGCAGGTTGGTGGACCTAGGTTGATGGCCACCACCAAAAAACCCAACACTTTGGTTGCAGAGCAGTGAGAGACCAGAAGTTTATGACTGATAGTCATCAGTGTATTTACTCACCCATTAGAAACACATCCTCTTGGAGAGTCTATCCATATTCTCCGGCACTAGGCTTAACTTCTCAAGCTGACCAAAAAGCCTAACTGTTGCAGCAGGCAAATCATCTTGCATTGGATAGTGAATGCTTTTTTCCCATGAGTTTCCTAGGATTAGTAGTTTCTAAGTACTGGAAACTTGAAGCCCTTGATAATGGAGGTGTGTCACTACCACTACAAGGCATTTGGTAAAGAGTTTTGGAGCTGCCAAAAGGCCAAAGGGAAGCATCCCTTCTTGAAACGAAGATAGCGCCAGTGGGAACAATGGATGTATATATTTATACATGTATCCTTCAAATAAAAAGCACACATCGATTTCCCCTTCTGAAAGTACATAAAGATGAGGGAATTCATTTTTATATTCTCTTGGGTAGAAGTTTGTTCAAGTAACACAGATCCAGAATGGAACTCAATCCTCCTGAATTCTTCGGGATGGGGAAACTATTGGGGGTAAAAGCCTAGATCATGGTGAAAAACAAAGGCACTGGCACTTTTGCTTATCATTGAAGATGTGATTATGCTCCTGTCAATTGACACAGTTCTGGATTAAGATTCTAGCAATGTGTAAGTGATGGCACCTGGGAAAAAACAAAATGGTATGCAAAATCCACAAAAGTAAGGACCCAAAAGTTCATGCTTATCTGGTGCCATGCATCCAAGAAGGCTTGGATTCTGCCCCCTACTGGAACAGAGAGATGATAATTGTTCAGAGGAATCAAAATTTAGGCCCAGGATTGGCTGGGCCTGCTGCGCGGTTTTAGGCTGACAGCCGAAAGCTCGGTCCTTCGGAAGTGTAGAAGTTGTGTCTCAAATTAGGGATTTCATGTAGGATGCATCGAGAGTCACAGGACCACTACATTTTACATTTTTATTGAAACAGTTTCTCTGAGTTTCTCTCTGAAGGGGATATCTCCCAGACAAGGGAGTTTTGTTCACCTTCCACGGTACAAGAAACTGATTTGAATGACTCAGACAGGTCAAAAAAGATGACATAAACACTCTTCTGCATCTAAAAGAGGTTGTGGGAAGCAACTGGAAATAAGTCATGGTTTATTTATTTATTTAGAATTTTTTTCTGTACCACTTCTTCATAGAGGAATATCGAAGTGGTTTCCAATAAAACATACATAATAAAATAGGTTCAGAACATTACAAATAAACAATACAGCATAAACAAAAGTAGTACATAGTAATAAAAGGAGGAGTTTCATAAACTCGTATCAAAGCGGGAGAAGAAAAGAACTCAAACAGGAGCTAATAGACTGAATTGCCAAGCTGCACAAAATAGGGGCAGATTTTCAAAGGGTTACGTGCGTAACATACGTGCGTAACCCCAGAAAAGCTGCCCCAAGCTGCCCCTGCACGTGCTGAGCCTATCTTGCATAGGCTCATTGGTGCGCACACGCCCCAGGACACGCATATGGTCCGGGGCCGGGACCAAGGCCTCTGGAACAGCCGCCGTGCCGGGGGATGGTATGCTGGCAGCTGGCCGGCAGGCGTAACTTTTCCGATAAAGGTCAGGAGGGGGTTTTAGATAGGGCTGGG
Source organism: Rhinatrema bivittatum (assembly GCF_901001135.1). NCBI lineage: Eukaryota > Metazoa > Chordata > Amphibia > Gymnophiona > Rhinatrematidae > Rhinatrema > Rhinatrema bivittatum. The sequence goes on along the minus strand of NW_021821081.1, from coordinate 84,840 downwards.
GGGCGGATTAGATAGAGGAAGGGAGGGGAAGGTGCGAGGGGGCGGAAGGAAAGTTCCCTCCGAGGCCGCTCCAATTTCAGAGCGGCCTCAGAGGGAATGGAGGAAGGCTGCGTGGCTCGGCGCACGCAAGTTGCACAATTGTGCACCCCCTTGCGTGCGCCAACCATGGATTTTATAACATGCGCGTGGTAGTGCACGCATGTTATAAAATCGGGCATAGATTTGTTCGCGTCGGGTTGCGCGAACAAATCTTATGCCCGCACGCAGGTTTAAAGATCTGCCCCATAGGTTTTTACATTCTTCTTAAATTCTTTGGAGTGGTATTGGAGCACTTATAAAGATATGGCACCATATAAAATTGGAGAGTAGCAATACAAGTGAGGGTATTGAATCTTGGAAGTCCTTCCCATCAAAATTGTTCCATAGTTTACGGTCTTTCCCTGAATGTAAACTGTAAAGAATTTTCAGGGTTCTGTTTGTTTTCTTGACACCTTCTTTAAGGCAGAGAGGCAAATTGCAAACTGCAAACCCTAGAGCTGTTTGGCTTCTATATTTGAGATCCAGTTTCCTAATGGGAGGCACGCCAGAGATAGGCACTTCCTACATTCTCACCTGTATTAGATTCAGAATTTTGTGAAGTAGAAGAGTTGCTGGTTCTGATGGGGTATCTAGTATAAGAAGCAGCTCAAAGAACTCGGTACGGCAGTCTCCATAGTTATGTACATTAGCACCCAGTGCCTTTACATCTTTACCACAAACTCAGAATATGTCAAAACCTGCAAGGGCAGGATATATATCTGGGAAGCACCAAAAGTGGGTTAAAATGTATACCTGTAGATCCTTCTTCTGAAACTAACACCAAAGGCAAACTGGAGGATTTCCCAGTAGGTCCTGAGGAGACATACCTTGATCAACCACATCTGACCGACATGACTCCACTGTAACTGAGTAGGATAATGAAGAACTTTGTAGCAACAGTTCTAATAATGTGTTCAGCCCTATAGGCGAAATTAGAACTCTGGTTTGGGGGGAGGGGAATCACCAGCAACTGTAGAGAGAAGTGGTTAGATCATTTCCTCCAACTCTTTAGGAAAAGAGGTAAATAAATTTAGCAGTATCCCCGCAATCTGGTCGAATAACTGATGCATCCTCTGACCTAGTGAGGTTCTAGTAATGGGAGGGGGCAGATGTAACCTGCCCCTTGCACTGCTGACTTAGGATGACCTGCCTAGAGCTAATTAGGCCAATGAAGCCTGATAACTGGGATCCATGTTCTAAGAGTCTATAGCTTTGATGTTGCATGCATTAATTGCATCAGTATTATCTTAGAAGAAAATCATGATGCCGCACGTTCTGATGCTATGCGTCGATGGATCAATCAGAAAATTGTATCAATGCTTCAAAGAAGCATGGGTTCTATATTCAATGGGCTATGAAGCATGGTGCAGTCGGAGCATGTCAGTGCATCAATTATGCAAACACTCCATACTTCCAATGTTTTACTTTTTCGGTACAGGCACCATCAGGGAATAATGCTACTTTTTTTTCCAAAGCAGGGTGGCTTGTAGTACTCAATCCCATGGTATCAATCGGGCCAATGGGGGAGTTTTAAAGGAGTTCCTGCTCAATTCTATATCTGGTGAGGCAGATAACACAAGGCACTGCGGGAAGAGGATCTACTGCCAATTCCAAGAGTTTACGCAGTTCCTCAATTTTATTTGCCCTGGAACTTGGGAACATCCATGTGCAGGTCGCAGTCCAGCTCAAGGCATCAACACCACAGCTCATGGCCCCCTATGAAGGGCCTAATCTTACGGCAGACACAGCTCTTCATAAAACTGTGAGAAGGCACATTTTTTTCTAGCACTGAAAATTGCTGATGTAAATATAAGGAAGAAAAACAGAAAAAAAATACTGAGAAAAAAAACAAAATTTTAAAAGTTTAGAGAAAAAATTATACATCCATGCTTGTGCTCTGACACAAAATGACTGAGGAGGCAATGCCCACATGGTAATTCCCACACATGCTCAGTAAAGCTCAAAGCTCTACTAGCCAGGAGAGACGAGTCCATTTGTCATCACCGGATGATTTCAACCACATATAATGGCTAATGCAGCCTGCTTATCAACAGAAAAAACTGGTGCACAAACTACCGGTAAAAAGTGCCTATGGACTTAGCAGCAATGCAGACAATTTAAATGTATGCAATATTTTTCATAATCCTGATCATTCTGACTGGATAAAAATACAGTTTAAAAAAAGTCACTTACATTATTAATTCTAAAATATTTAAGTTGGAGAATGAAAGTTAAAAAAAAAAAAATTACCAAATCATCCTGTTGCAATCGCTTAGATTTCTCCTCTTCCAGTTCCTTTTCCAGGTTTTTAATATCATTCTGAAGTATAGAATTTGACCTGTTCAGTTTTTCAGATGTTGCCTAAAAGAAGAGTCAGTTTCAGAGCTAGTAGATGGATTTTATATATATAGCATTTACAATAAACAATAACCACTTTATAAGCAGATCTGTATATGCACTGCCATATAAGACAAACCTATTCTATAGTGATATACACTCTGTTGCTCAGACTCACAACAGCAGCAAGTGAAGTTTTAATAAATACATTTAACAGTTATCCTCTTTGTAATTTAAAAATATCAGTATATAACAGACCTATTGGATTCTTTGAAATATGAAATATTCTGTTAACTTTAAATAGTTACACTCTGAATGCTCAACAGCCAGAAGCACAGTACGATAGCTATTCCATCTTATTTATGTCTAATTATCAGCTCTCAGCTTCCCTCAAAGCAGAATAGCAAGATCTCAGACTTTATTCCATTTCCCCTCAGAGAAACAACCAGTCCCCATATAATACCCTCCTTTACATAAAATGATAGCTATTATCCTCCCCCCCCCCCCCCCCTTTACACAATGAAACCTACTAGCACAGGTTCCTCTCTGACCTTTACCCTCCCTTCCCCCAGCCTCATGCAGGGAAAGAGGAATCACCTACACCAACTGATAAGTTGTCAACTAAAGGTATTTGCTTCATGTTTCTTTTAATCACTTTTTTCTCCTTAAACTCATGTTGTTGTTCTTTCACTTAATGCTCTTTTGATTGCAAGGCAACACCTGGCACTTTCTAGTAATTAAAGGGAAGACAGATTTACATTCAAGTAAAAATTACTGGGGTACTCCTCCCCCCTCATTTCTTTAAAAATAAAGAACCATCTTAAAATGGATAAGGATGGCATAGCCCAAAAATAAATTACTTCCTAGTAAGGAATGAAACTTACACCGATCTATCCTATAAATAGGGATTGAGAAATACACCTTGCTGACATTAGGAAAAAATCCTATTAATATTAACCAGTCTGTTTTACCTCAAGATCTGTTGTTTTAGATGACTCTTTCACAAGGCTAGCATCCTTTAAAGACAGCTCTAACTCTTCATACTGAAAGAAAAAGTTTCCAGGTCAGACGTTCAATGAGATCAGAAAATATTCTATAAAGCAAAATATACGGACAGTGCAGCTACTCAGTGTGAGGAGATTAAGCAAATCAATACCAGCTCAGGCCCTCGAATTGAAAAGAAAAACTGTGCAAAACAAAAACAAATACTAGAGCAAACAAATACCTGTTGTTTGCAGAGGCTGAGATTCTCTAGAACACTGCATTTGTCTTCTACGAGTTCAGCAACTTTATTAGCAAGTTGCCTCTCTCTTCCTGAAAATAGTAATATTAATATTAACTTATTTATAAAAAAACATGAAAACTGAATCATATACTCTGGGCTGGCCACAGCAGTCATACTCTTGAGGAGGAAGGAAAAGACTGATCCAAGCTATGATGGCATCCTGCTGATACTATAGTGATGGATTACCTAAATGCCAACACCGCCAACACCGCCACAAACTCCTGGATATCCATCAACGCAGACATAGCCAACACATTATGTCCCATGATAAAAAAGGAAATCAAACAATCTACAAAGCAAAAAGCCCCATGGTACACCCAAGAACTGAAAACCTCAAAGCGAACACTGAGACAAACTGAAAAACAATGGAGACGAACCCCCACCTCAAACCTGAAAGACAAATACAGAACGCTACTACACAACTATACAACAGATCTCAACACAGCAAAGCGCAATTTCTACACGTCAAGAATTCATGATTACCAATTTAACCCAAGGACCCTCTTCGCCTATGTCAAAGATTTAACCAACCCCATCCAAAATGACACAACGCCTAACTCCAGCAACATCTCCAGCGAAAAACTAGCTCAATTCTTCAAGGACAAAGTCGACAACATTATTGCCAAGATTCCACAAACCCACAACGACCCCACTGCCATCCACCCCCCCATCCACATATGGTCACAATTCGCACCTGTTGCTTCTACAGAAATCGAACCCATCATCAAAAAAACCAACCCTGCATCCCACCCATTAGACCCCATCCCCGTCAAAACCCTAAAACTCATCAGAGAGATCATTGTCAAACCAATAACCTACATCATCAACTTATCCCTCGAACAAGGAATCTTCCCAGAAAAACTCAAAAATGCCATCATCAAACCAATCATCAAAAAACCTCAACTCGACAAATCAGACCCAGCAAACTACAGACCAGTCTCTAACCTCCCATTCCTAGCAAAAATCATAGAAAAAACAGTCAACAACCAACTCACAGACCACCTTGAAACCCATAATGTTCTTCAGCCAGCACAGCACGGTTTCAGAAAATTCCTCAGCACTGAAACCCTCCTCCTCTCCCTTACTGATACCATCCTCAGAGGCCGTGACAAAGGCAAATCGTTCCTCCTGATACTCCTCGACATATCAGCCGCCTTTGACACCATCAATCACAGAACACTCCTCGCCAGACTTAAAGAAATTGGTCTTCAAGACACCACAATCAAATGGTTCAAATCCTACCTCTCAAACAGATCCTACATCGTCAAGACAAACTCATCCGAATCCTCTCAAGTGCCCCTCACACATGGGGTCCCACAGGGTTCTTCCTCAACCCTCTTTAACATTTACCTCCTCCCACTATGCAAATACCTTTCAGATGCAAACCTCACCTACTTCGTCTATGCAGACGACATACAAATACTTCTCCCCATAAACAAGTCCATCCAACTCACCATGGAAAAATGGAACAACCTCAGCTCAAATCTGTCCCAATTACTATCCCAACTATCACTATGCCTCAACCAAGCCAAAACAGAAATCCTTCACATCCACGATGACCGTCCCTCTTATCCCCTCAAGTGCACCCCCTCCAACCACCCAGGAACCTCAATCAACACGGGAGTGCCACAGATCTCACAAATCTCACTCACTCCATCCACAAGAAACCTAGGAGTAACAATTGACAGCCAACTCAACTTTCAACGACACATCTCCAATACAATTAAGGATGGATTCTTCAAACTCCAAACCCTGAAAAAACTTAAACCCCTTCTCCAAGCGCACGACTTCCGAACAGTCCTTCAATCAATTATCCTCTCAAAACTCGACTACTGCAACTCCCTTCTCATCGGCCTACCAGAAATCCACATCAGACCCCTCCAAGTTCTACAAAATGCCGCCGCCAGAATCATCACCAACAACAAAAAATCCTCCCACATCACACCTACCCTCAAAGAACTCCACTGGCTACCCATCACACAAAGAATCCATTACAAAACACTCACCCTCATGCACAAAAAAATACACAACAACAAAATGAACTGGCTAAACAACGCAATTCATCCACACCCCACACAAAGAACCCTCAGATCCACCAACACTGGCCTCCTAGCCATCCCCAATCTCAAATCTGCACACCTCAACGCAACCCGCAAACGAGCCATAACAATAGCGGGACCCACCCTATGGAACACCCTCCCCACCTGTCTCAGAAATGAACCATCACTGCAAACCTTCAAAAAACACCTAAAAACATGGCTGTTTTTAAAAGCCTTCCCACCCGACCCTTAACCTGCCCGAACGCAACCCACCTCATCCCATACTCAAGTCTTCTCACCCCCCTGAATCCCTCACTCCGCTACTTCCTCCCACCCCACCTTCCCCCCTCCCTTCCCTCATCCCCCCCACCTCTATTCCTAAATTACCTACCCAACAAGTCCCTTATCCCAATTTTATTTTATCAACAACACATTCATGTACATATGTTATTTTCTATAACCTTTTGTTATATCCTATAACCTTTTGTTCCATGTACCACTGTTATAATATGTTATAATTGTTTTTTGTAAAATAGGGCGGACTACGCCCTATTCCCTTGGTTATCTGGAAACCGATGTGATATCTCGATTGAATGTCGGTATATAAAATAAATAAATAAATAAATAAATAAATAAATAAATAAATTAGTGATGGGGAGAATAAGAGCTTGAATCTAAGATCAACAAGAGCTTTAATGCCAAAAGTTGTAGGATGCCACAAAAATGAGAAAAGAAAAAAAAATGTGCACTCTCATTCTGAACGCTATGCACGTGTGCACACACAATGCAGCAAATAATGTAAACTAAAACACAATATCCTGTATAAAATTCATTCAGTTTTATTTGCTTGATCATGTCTATTTTGTGAAAAGTAAAGCTATGCTACACACATACTGCACAGCAATTCAATTACTGCAATATTTATACACAGATCATGTATTTAAAGTGATCTCTGGTTTGGAAGACTTGTTAATGAGATCTAACATCTGCTGAATTGGGTTTTTAAAACACCTATGTGTGTCAGGTACACAAGGCCAATAAAAGATCCTTCATATTCCAGCAGTATTTCTAAGGTAATTATCCCATTGTCTTCAGCCATTTTCCCTATATATATATGTAATATATATGAGTTGACATTACAGAGTTGACATTACATATATATGTGTATATATGTAATATCAACTCTGTAAGGCATTCTATGCATTAAAATATTATATATATGTATATACAAACATACATACATACATCTATATTATTATTTGACAAATATCAGGCCATCTTTAAAGCTTGCATTAAAAATAATAACTATATTAAAGCTTACTGAGTACACATGTAAGAGTGAGATACAAGAATGGGTTAAGCTTTTACTTTTTGCCAGATTGATTATTTTCTTCAGACTTGAGCATCCTAAGGCTGAAGCTTGATGATGAGTCAACTATTATAAATCTTCTACAGCTGAGTCTCTAACTAATTGAGTTAGTCAAACAAAAAGCAATTTAACACTAATTAAAGACTTGAACCCTAATGACAGAAAGAAAAAAAACCACTTACCTAGATAAAGTCGACTTTTAATCTTAAAGAAACAAACAGACAAATTATTATTTCTAGGTGTTTCATAAAATAGGTGTTTCTGTAAATACAATTCAAATCATTTACTATGTAATTCACACAAATCCTTCTGATTATTTTTTCAGATTTAAACAGAAGAAGAAATTCCTTATAGGCAAACTATGGTAATAGATTAAATTAGTTTTACAAATATCACTCTGCAACAAATTCTAGCCTAGGAGCTCTATTTCAAAAGTTTCCATAGTGAATAACATAGCACATTTACGCTAAGTAAGAGGGCAGTGTGGTTATGGAAGCAGTCAGGAAGCGAGAAGAGTTCTTCAGGCCCAATGAAAGTCATTGCCTCAGAATGAATCTGGTACTGGAATAGATTGCTTCAGTTCAATGGAACCCAGGAAAACTGCTAACGGTAAAATCTGAACCCGGTGATGTTTGGTTCCTTTTTTGGAAGCTCAATTCCAAACATCTATATTTTTCTACTGCAACCACACCTCTCCAAACTTAAAGGATAGTTTCATCAGATCAAGGTTCTTAATGTTTAGCCAACACATTCCCAGGGCTGACTCCTTGATGGGTGAAATTACCCAATTACTGATTGACAGGTTCTACAAACAAACAGTAATGCTGTAAATAATCCATGTTGAAGGCCCTATTAGGTATGCGCGCGGGATACAGAAAGTAAAATGTGCAGCCAAGCCGCACATTTTACTTTCAGAAATTAGCGCCGACCCAAAGGTAGGCGCTAATTTCTTCCGGCACCAGGAAAGTGCACAGAAAATCAGTAAAAACTGCTTTTCTGTGCACCCTCCGATTTAATATCATAGCGATATTAAGTCGGAGGTCCCGAAGAGTAAAAAAAGTAAAAAAAATATATATATTTGAATTCGGCCCGCAGCTGTCGGGCCGAAAACCGGACACTCAATTTTGCTGGCGTCCGGTTTCCAAGCCCGTGGCTGTCAGCGGGCTCGAGAACCGACGCCGGCAAAATTGAGCGTTTGCCCGCTCTCCCGCAGACTTTACTGTATCAGCCCATAGGAGAGGAGGTGAAGCATATGTCTACAGTCAGATCTCAGCCAATGGTAATGCAAATACTTCCAGGCTCTCCCTGGTCCCCTCCTCTTAAAGCATGGATGCTAAGGTACCAAGTAAAACTGGGAGAAGTCTAAAAATACGAATACAAATAAACTTGATGCTTTACAGCACATTTAAAGAGTTTAAACCACAACTGGAGATTATGAGAAAGAGTCAACACAATGAAAAAGACCCTGAATTGGTCTAAAAGAAAAATAGGTTTTCAGAAGCAGCTATGCAGGACAAAATGAGTTTGTGAATGAAGAATGAAAATCTAAAATAAAATCTATAGATAAGCTTCCTTGTCTACTGACATGCACCTTAGTTAATATGCCCTATATTTGTATCCAATTCCAAATAAATTTTTAGAATACAGTATCAACAATTATTAGACAAGTTAATGCTTATTTATAGTAAATAATTTGGATACTTACTGATTGACAGGTTCTACAAACAAACAGTAATGCTGTAAATAATCCAACAATCGCAGCACAAAACACCATTTCCCAGGGAAATCCATGCAGATCATGGCCTGGTTTTAGATCTTCAGGCAATGCTTCCATTAACTATAGACAGAAGGACAAAATATGTCACTCTCATGAGCAGAAAATAAAGCAGTTTACAAAAAGGTAAAAAGCTGTCTTAGCAAGCAGTTTATATGTATGTAACATTGTTTCATGCATAAGAAAATAGCAAATTTTAAAAAGTTAACATAATTGTGAATGTATTATTGATCATTAAAACTATAACATGTATAAACATAAGAAAACATTTACCTTCAAGTTCTGAAACCTGTATAACGCATCAAGACTCAAAATGATTTAAAACCTCTAGAAATAAATGTAATTTATATATATTGGATATTCTGCAAAAGTTGAAGAAATGTAAAATGTATACAGCCATACTGCAATTCTGTAATCAGTTTCCTTTTGGCCCATATCATCTTTTCTGAAATAAAGATCTATTGTAGACATTCATTCCAATCAGGGTTACCAACTCATATAACGATGTTTACTAACAAGCTAATTTTAAAACGAGCACACATGCACCCATAAACACACGTATCGGGGCATGAGCATGAGATACGCTGCAATTTTAAATCATGCATCCATTTGATTTAAAATACACCTCCTGCGTTAAGTATATGCCTAATCTTAAGAGATTGCTCGAGAAAACATACTTTGCATACCTTTCCTAGGACTTTGCTGGCTTTATAAGTGTATGTAGGTGAATTTTAAAATATACTTGTGCGAGGGACAACCCAGTTTTTCCAATAAGTCCCCCAGTTTGCCCAGTTAATATCAAGGTCTTTACGACCCCTATGGATCTTCAACCTGAACACCCCCCAGTAAACCCAGATATCTCACACCCTATCCTATAATCCCTAAAACTCAAGATCTACAGACTTGCTCCTCATCTGAAGCAGCAGTAAAATTAGGTGGATTACAAGCCAACACGCACTGCAGTCTCCGGTTTTAAAATACAGAGTACAGAGTTACACAAGTAACTGTTGACCCCCGCCCTGGAACACCCATGGCCCGCACATACCTGCCCCTTTTCCACCCTCTTATTTTTGACTCATGTGTGTACTTCACAGTTTGTTTGTTTTTTTAAAACTGTGTTGCGCATATGTGGGCATTTGTTCGCGAGCAATGCTTTTAAAATCAACCTCTAAGAGTCTATGCCTTGCTGGAACAGCACTGCCAGACATGCCAAGAGCAGAGGCCAGTCAGAAAGAAAGCAGAAAATAGAGAACACTAGACACCCTCTGTACAGTCACACTGCAGCAAAAAAGTGCCTGAAATCGCAAAGAATTTCTCTTACAGAAGAATTAATAGTACACCCATGACTGCCTGGCAAGGCAATGTAGCCAAGATCTCCAAGTTGTGCCTGCCATTAGGATTAGCATGAGTATGAGAGTGTTTCCTATAGGGACAGAGCAGCAATGACTCACCTGAAAGGCCCTAAGTCTCTTTTGTACCCAAGTCAACAGGTCAAGAACCAACATAAGGATACTCTCAAACCTGAGCTTGGGACTGTGGCAAAAGGCAGAAATGGAACAATTTTTGGTATGACCCTGCACAGTGCAGGATCTTGCAGAGACCAGCTCACGAGCTCTGAAAGGTGTTTGTCAGATTTCTACTGAGAAGCTAACTTTAACTCTCTATAATTATAAAAATGTAAGGGGCTCTGAGCAAGCACTGAGGCGCATCTGTGCATGTGCACACATAGCGATGCTCACCCGTAATAGAAAGGGCCTCAGGCAGCAAAGGAGGAGCAAAGGCATCAGCACTGTGGTGTTTCACAGGCCCAACCAGGGAAAAAAAAAAGTAGAGGCTGCAGCAGAATAGCTGGTAGGGTTTCCCAGGCCCCTCCAGCAGAAAATAAAAAAGGTGCACCAGTAGCAGCAGGAAGACAAAGTCTGAGCCCAAAGGGAGAGGGGGCACACATACCCCCCATGCAACACCCCCAACTCCTCCTAGGTCAGTCCTGTGGCTGCAGAGCACAACTATGGATGGCGGAACATCTATGACCCCACTTGCCATGCTTGGGGGTAGAATCCCATGGCACTGCAAAAACTGAGCACCACTTGCTAGAGTTGGTGGCTGCTCGCTGCCAAAAGGCAAATCACAGAGTGCACGATGATGCTTTCCTCGCCAGTGCTCCCCAGCACTTTGTGATGCAGGACTGATGAGGAGGCTGAGACCTTGACGTGATGATGGCAGAACCCTGGCATGGCTGAGAACTGCACAGATGGGGAGAATGCCGTCTGACATCACCTGAGGTGCTTGGAGTAGATGCCTAGCCGTACAAGACCTCACATGCTGCGCCCCACTGTTATAGTAACTCACAGTGGGGTGTGATGACTGTGTCCCCAGTACCTCTGGGGCTCTGGATATGGCATGGTGGTAGGTGGCGTTCTTTGGTATCGCCCCCTCCAGTAACTGATAATGCTCCAAGAGGCTGAACACAACCCTTAAGAACATAAGAAATGCATACTGGGTCAGACCAAGGGTCTATCAAGCCCAGTATCCTGTTTCCAACAGTGGCCAATCCAAGTCACATCTACCTGGTAAGTACCCAAACATTAGATAGATCACAAGCTACTATTGCTTATTAATTACCATTATAGCAGTTTATGGATTTAACCTCTAGGAACTTATCCAAACCTTTTTTAAACCCAGTAACACTAATGCTGAAATCACATCCTCTGGCAATGAATTCCAGAGTTTAACTATTGCGCTGAGTGAAAACAAATTTTTCTTTGATTTGTTTTAAATGAGCTACTTGCTAACTTCATGAAGTGCCCCCTGGTCCTTCTATTATGTGAGAGAGTAAATAACCAATATATAACTTGTTCAAGTTCTTTCATGATTTTGTGGACTTCTATCATATCTCCCCTCAGTCATCTCTTCTCCAAACCTATACGTCCATGGAAATATTACTGCAAGCAAACCAGGGAAATCAGACATGTAAATTGATAAAATTCAGCTCATTGCATATAGCTGAGCAGGAAGGAAATTGCACAACACCCAACCGAGATGTTATAATTTCCTCTTAAAAACAATTCAATTATAACAACTTCTCATAAGCTCACACCTTGATTGTACAGTCTAAATATATCAAATGTTTTTATCAAAATGGCCACCACCATCCACGTTGGTATTGCACTTAAATAGCTATATGTAAATATATATATATATAGGCTATATTTAAAAAAAAAAAAAAAAAAAAAAAAAAATATATATATATATATATATATATATATATATATATATATTCTTTTTTAATATAGCCAATAAAGGCTAAAGTTATCTGGAAATGTAGATAACTTTAGACCTGTTCTCAGGAATGTCTGAAAATAGCCTAATAAGTTATTAGGCTAACTTCAAATATCAGAGTTAGCTGGATAAGTTATTTGGCTGATTCATCCCTGATGAGGAACATCAACTTATTCCCCTTTTAGCCAAATAAGTAAGAGGACATAATGCATGATATCCCTAATGAATATGCGCGAGATTTATTTGTATGCACTACCTCGTGTGTGCAAATAATATTTCTCATGCATATTCATTAGTGATATCCTGAAAACCCGACTGGCTTGGGGGGTGGGGGGGGGGGACCTGTAGGACCAGTTTGACCACCCCTGCATTAGGGTTCCAGAAAAAATCCGAGATCCCAACCCTGAAAGCAAAGCAATGGTGATCACCTTGGACATTCCTGTGTCAATCAATACTCTTCAAGACGCTGACCATCATTCAAGACGCTTGAGAATACTCTTCAAGACGCTGATCATCATTCACAAAACCATATATCATCAATCCTCGCTACAACTAACCTTACCTCTCAAATTACACTCTTCTTCAAGACCTACCAGATATGCATATAGAAGCGCCCTACAAGCTCCTCCCTGCAGCTCAACTAAACATAACTCCATCGATAAAAGAGCGTTATCCACAGCAGGACCATACCACTGGAACTCTCTCCCACCAGACATACGCCAGGAACATTGTCATCTTACTTTCAGAAAAAAACTGAAAACTTGGCTCTTCGCGCAAGCCTATCGCTGAAGAAATCTACCCCGCAGTAGATATCCTACAACATCTACATTAAGTACCCGCTATTCTAGAACCACCCTGTATATTAACATTGCAATGTATATATGTATTTAAGCTCTTCTGCAAAGCAACGGCTCCCTTGCCAATAGTCTCTTCTTTACATTTAGAATAGAAATTGTTAATCTCTCTCTTTCTTCTAAAGCCAGGTTTGACCTCCCTGTTTTAATGTAATTTTTTCACTTCCTATGTTTTTTATTGGTTTCCCCTTGTTATTTGTAAACCGGTACGATAAGACCTGTCTTGAGCATCGGTATATTAAAAGAACCTAAATAAATAAATCAATAAAAAGTTTGATGCAAGAAAACCGGATATCATAGTACCACTAGTCTGTGGAACATATGGAGAGAAAAAAGAACCTCAAGCATCAAAAAAATGCAGAGACCAAGGCAAATGTGATAGAAGGAAACAGCAACAGCCCCAATTGTACTTGGTATCAGAGGCCTGATTCAAAAGAACTTCTGTGACATGTCTGTAATGTACATTATACTCGTTTTGCTCATGAAAGAGGAAGGTTTCCTGTACAAACTGGGTTGTGAAGATCACTTTAGTAGTTATTTAAACTACATTAAACGGTGATCCTCCTTTTGAATCCCCTTTCAGCATTATCCCTGATACTGGGCCAGATGTCAACCATTTTTCCAATAGATCTAAAACAGGAAAAACACTTTTAGTAGTCTGGCCCATAGTGAGATAAGGTTGACTAACACTGCAAGAACAGACTGTCTTGACTTGTCTACATTCAGTTAATGTTAAATGATTAATGTGTATTCAGTACAAGCAATTTAACAATATGTAGTTTTAATTCCATGTTATTCCTTTATTTACTTTCTTGCAGGTTTTTAAGTGCACTGTTGTTCTCCCATCCTAGTTATTTGTATAAAACAAAGATTTTTGCATCTCATTAAGATAATCATTATTGATTTGGCTGCTGACTGTAGTATATCAATGCTCAAACTGCATGAGGAAGTTCTGAATTTGAAAACTTATTTTCATTCTCTTCCCCCTAATTATTAATGCAAAAATGGTGATTTACCACTGTTTTAGAATCAAAAGGTTTTAAAAAAACACGTTTAGCTACTTTTTCAGGATCAAAATGTATGTAAGTATTAAGTCCATTTTATGCTATAGCAAGGGAAAAAAGGAGCCACACACTAATGATCCTAAAGAACCAGAATGGCTCCTGACCCCCAGGCAGCATATCACCGAAATATAGAGCTGGTATCCTGGCTGATGTGGAAAATATGGTGTGTGTAGAGAAAGTTGCATCGATTACCAATTGTGCTAGGGAAAGGAAGGGCAATGTCTCCAAATATATATTTTCTTTATTTATATTCTGCCTTTCATGACACTTCAAAGTGGTGTTGCAGCAACTCAGGAAGTCTATTCCAAGCATCCAGTGCAGCAACGTAGAATACGTGGAGTTTGCAGTTGGAATTAGAAGAGGGCATAGATAAAAGTGACTTGCTCAATGAGCAAAGTTCACAAGGAGGGGTTTAGGGAGAGAATGTAGGAAAGGAATAAGGAGTTGCAGAATGAATGCATTTTAGGTGAATAAAAGAAGCTTGAACTGTATGTAGGAATGGATAGGGAGCCACTGTACTGACTTAGATTTCCCGTCGATAGCAGGGGCTGACTTAACCATGCTGTGTGGGACCTCCTCCGGCGGCCTCTAGGTGGAGCTTTGGCTCTTTGCGGCTGCGCATATCTTCCCGCGCAATCATCATCTTCTCTTCAGTCTGTTTTTTTCCACGCTGCCAGTTGCATGTGGAGATTTTCACTCTCTCCTTCTCAGAGGAGTTTCACAAAAAAAAAAAAAAACCAAACCAGCACTTTTCAGTGCTAGCATGGCACCTAAAACGCCTGGCTTCAAGTACTGCTAGTGCAGTAAAGTTATATCCATCACTGATGGGCATAACTACTGGGGCCTGAGCACTACCAGTCCAACTGCCGGTCTGTGGTCGTATGTCGCCCAGAGACAGCGCACACAAAAGATCGTGCATCTGTAATTAGAGGCTGGGTCCTATGCTCCGGTGTCAGAGCACCATTCCTCCCACTCCTCCCCAGGATCAAAGATGGACAGACCGGAGAAGAAGAAAAGGGCTTCCTTCCTGTGGCCCCAGGGTAAGCAGAGCCTAATGGGTCCGAGGCCCCCGACACTTTTCACCTCCCACGACCTGCAGAAGCACCAGGCGACAAGAGAGGCGCCGTCCAGCCGGACACCAAAGCCAGTGTCGCAAGCGGTCGGGATGCCAACACGGATGCATCGAAGAACACTCCACACCATAAAGACCTGGCGTGAGCATCAAAGTCGACCAATCCAGACTTGTTAATGCATCGAAGCATGCATTGACGCACCTGCTCGCTGACCAAGCATCGATGCAACCCCTCGACTCAGCATCTTGGCCGATGACGCACACAACGCAGATGATGCATGCATCAGACCAAATCGACACAGGGTGACGCCGAAGGATGCAAATCTTCTCAAACTAAGCCTGTGTCAATGCAAAAACCAAGACAAGATTCTCAATGTGTGTTCACGACAGAGGAGCTATGTGAAATGGGGTTTTCTGATGTGGAAATCGTCAAATGTCATTGATTTCAGATGCCCCCAGACTCTCCCTTGTCGGAGCATTCCTCTGTATCTTCGCAGAGAGTATTCTATAATCTGTTGTCCATCTCCCGAAGGAAAAGATGTTCACCCCAGCTTCAGGAGCCTCTAACGAAGAGGCACAGGTGATAAAGCCAGCAACTCATCATAAATGAGGGGCCACATCAAACATCCTCCTAGCTGCGGTACAGACAGGAGCCAAGAAAAAAAAACTCAGTCGGCCCAGGGCAGGCATCATCATTCTACCACCACAGCTACCACATCAAAGGACCGGCATACCACGCAGAAAGTGGCCTAGCCTCCCAAGCGATGTCTCAGATCACGGAAATTCTCAGCAATTTCTTCACATCTCTGGAATCAGGGTTCATGAAACATCCATCTCCAAGCCCCTCGTCAGGGGAGTTGTCCGCGTGGGATGAATCCCCGCCTCGACCACATAGCCCCCAAGAAGGGTGTCTCGTCCACCATATCGCCATAGCCGAGCTCGGAACTGCCAGACTCCCCACCTTCTTCACCGGGATCTTCTACGGGCATTCCATCTGACCTGCCTGAGGATGCTTCCTTGCCGCCTGAAGACCTCTCTTACTGTAAGTTTATAGAGAAGGTGGGGTTTCTGCTCAAGGTGGACACAAAGAAGATTCCAGACCCTAGAGCAGAAGTCCTCAGCATCCTAAAAATCTTCGAGGTCCTGTCCAAGCCTATGGCGCTTCCGTCCCATGCGATCCTGGAGAAAACCTGGGAATCCCCCCCTTCTAAGAGCTTCAAATGTCCAGGAAACAAGACTTGAAGTTTCGGATGAGGAAGTCGCTGTACTGTAGTGCTGTGCAGTTACCGCACGCCTCCACTGTGGCTGAATCAGCCATGAAGAAGGTGAAGAAATCTAGGCTCCATTCCAACGCGTCGCAGGAAAGGGACAACCGATACCTGGACAAGTTCAGGAGGAAGGCCTTCTAAGTGGTCATGCTGAACGCAAAAATACAGCAACACCAATTCTACATCACTCAGCATCTCTATGAGTATTTGAAATCGATCAGACCCCATTTCCTGAGCGATTCCGTGGATGCGGTGCTACCTCAACCCTTTATGGACATGGAGAAATGGATACATCACCTCTCAGGTCGATATATGAAGCCTTCGAGACATCAGCCTCTACATCAGCGGTGACTATAGGAGCGCCATCCGGGAAGACGTTCATGAGAAGTTGGCCAATCTTCCGTGCAAAGGTGATAACCTCTTTGGAGACAATCTCGCAGCTAAAGAAGCAGAACATGGTACTTCTGGCCTTGGCTTCCCTCTCGGAACAACCATCTGCTTCCAGGAGGTATTACTCGAGCTACCAAAAGCCGGGCTACCATAGTCGTCCTTATCGGCAGTTTACCAGTCACAGGCTTTTTCACAGCCCAGACCTCAAGTGCAGTTAGCACTCCAAGAATAGATCCAGAGCACAGCATCAACAGAAACAGCCATTGACTGCAACCCAGAAGCTGCCTCAGAGTTTTTGAGGATAGCCAAGCTACTACTGCCACCATATATAGAAGGCCGGATAGCCCAATTTTACAACTCTTGGAAGGCAATCACATCAAACCATTGGGTTTTTAAATCATTCGTGAGGGCTATCAGCTAAACATCAGGGTACTTGCCAGGTTCTTATGGCCTGGATTGGCCACTGTCGGGAACAGGATGCTGGGCTTGATGGACCCTTGGTCTGACCCAGTTTGGCATTTTCTTCTTATGTTCTTAAGACCCCACCGCTTCTGCGCCTTACGCCTTTTCTACAGAACTGCGCCAAGGCACCACTTTTACAACAGCATGCCATCCAAGTGGTGCCTGCAAATGCAACTTGGGGTTCTACTCCCAATACTTCCTCATACCAAAGAAATCTGGGAGTCTCCGCCCAATCCTGGATTTAAGAGCCCTCAAGTTCATTCCAAGGGAGAAGTTTAAGATGACCTCCCTGAAGTCTAGTCTGCCTTTTCTACAACCCAGCGACTGGATGTGCTCAATAGATCTCAAGGAAACATACTCTCACATTCCTCCTGGTGTTACCTATGTTTTCAGATCAATTGGCGCCACTACCAGTACAAGGTGCTCCCTTTTGGTCTATCGTCCGCCCCAAGAGTCTTTACCAAGTGCTTGGTGGTAGCAGTGGCCCACTTCAGACGGAAAGGAATCCAGTTATTTCCCTATCTGGATGATTGGCTTCTGGTAGCCTCAGAAGCAAATTCTCAGCAGGCTCACTTAAAACACGATCAATTGTCTCGAAGCGCTAGGCTTCCCAATAAACTATGAGAAATCCAACCACCTGCCAACGCAGCTTCTGCAGTTCACTGGAGCCAAAATTGACAGTTGCAGGAAGAGCTTATCTAGCAGGGGGACAGACTGCAACCATTCAAACATCAGTACTGCAGCTGCAGAGCATAACTCACCCCTCTGCCCACCAGATTTTGATCCTACTGGGCCTCATGGCAATATATGTAGTACCACACACCAAACCCCATATGCAGTGCCTACAATTGGGTTTAAAGTCGCAGTGGACTCAGTTTGCTCAACTGTTACACACCAAGATGATGTTAACAAAGGCCATGCACAAGGACATAGCATGGTAGTAATCCCCGCCCACCCTCTCTGTGGGAGCACTATTCCAGAACCTAATGCTTCTGCTAGTTCTAACCACAGATACTTCAATGAAGGGCTAAGGAGCACCCTTGGACTGGCTAAAGATGCAGGGGCTGTGGTCCCCGGCAGAGTCCAGTTGCCAAATAAATCTGCTGCACTTCAGAGTGATTCGAAATGCCATTCTCACTTTCTCAAACCAGTTCGAAGGGAAGCATGACATGATTCACATGGACCATCAAGTAACTATTATGTTCTACATAAACAAAGAAGGAGGGTCAGGTTCATGGCCTCTTTGCAAGGAGGTGATCCAGATCTTCGAATGGGCAGAGAAGTACTCCATCTTCCTGCAAGCAACCTACCTTCCAGGGGTGGCCAACATCACAACAGACCGCCTAAGCAGGGTGTTCCACCCCCACGAATGGACTCTAAACCAAAGCATGGCGGACAGCTCCGAGAGATGGGATCTCCCTCGCATGGATCTCTTTGCCATGGTACGCAACAGAAAGGTTCCAGCGTTCTGGTCATTTTATCCCAGCCAAGAACAATTTGCACAAGACGCATTCCTCATCTCATGGACAGGGGGTCTTCTATACGCTTACCCTTCAATCCCTCTCATCTCCCGGACCATACAGAACTGCATCGCGGATGTCGCAGACCTGATACTCATTGCTCCGGCATGACAGAGACAACCTTGGTATGCCTATCTAGTTCAACTGTCCATCGCTCCTCCTATCTCATTGGGAAACAGTGTAAATCTTCTAACGCAGGAAGGGGGAACATTGCTGCACCTCATTCATTCTTCGCTTAATCTCACAGCATGGAAATTGAAAGGACATTATTGAACCACCTCCCTGGATAGCCTCAGAAAGCCTGCTTCGCTGGATGCGCTATGTTACAGACTGAGAAGATGATGATTGCGTGGGAAGACATGCACAGCCACACAGAACCAAAGCTCTGTAATCACTGAGAGAAGTTCTGCTAGAGGCCACCAGAGAATTTCCCAGACAGCATGGCTTATTCATCCTGCTATCCACAGAAACACCATTTGCAATAAGCAAACTTGCTTTTGAGAGCTCTCTGAAAACAAGGAAATACCTACAGTATCTGAACGTAATCCTCTCTGGTGTCTGAAAGGCAGAATATAAATCAAATAAATAAAAAGGGGTTATACAGATGTAGCAATGCTGACCAAAAATAATTCATGCAGTTGAATTTGGAATAGATTGTAATGGAGAGAGAAAAGTTTACTGGGGGACCTTTGAGGAACAGGTGGCAGTAGGAGGTGATAAGAGTGAGGATAAGGTTTTTGGTAGTGTGTTTGGAAAGGAAGAGATGGATTTTGTTGATGTTATAGAGAACAAAACATTTTAGTAGTTTTGAATATGCATAGAAAGAGTGAAAGGAGTTAAAGATGACCCTAAGGTTACTGGCTCAGAGGACTGGGAGGATATTAATGTCATTCTCAGAAACACAGAAGGAGGCCAAATAACATTCAAGTTTAAGATGGCAGTGAGACAGACAAGCAGGCTGGAAGCTTGAGACTGGCTTCCAGGTGAAACTTCTGGTGCACAGTCATTCACATAAAGATGGTACTAAAAGCCATGGGAAGAGATCAGAGCACCAAGAGAACAAGTATAGAGAGAGAAAAGAAGGCGGCCCAGGATAGAGCCCTGAGGCATATCAATTGATAGTGGAACAGCTGTGGAGGAGGATCTGCCAGAGCATACACTAAAAGTGAAAAGGAATAGATAAAAAGAAAACCAAAAGAGAACAGAGTCCCAAAACCCAAATAAGTGAAGTCAAGTTATCAAGGAGCAGGTAGTGAACAATGGTGAAAGAAAAAGATAGGTCAAAGAGGATGAGAATCCAGTGCAGGCCCTTTGATTTGATCAGGAACAGGTCACTACAGACTTTAGCAAGGGCTGTTTCTATGGAATATAGAGGGCAAAAGATAGATTTTAGTTGATCGAAAATGGTTTGAGATGAAATAAAGCCAAGACAGCATAGGTGAACCAAGCCAGGATTCAGGCAACTGCCTTCAGTGCAAAATTTTTATAGGCGCTAGGGCACTGCCATCACTATCATGCCAGTATCTGGGCCTGCCACTGCAGTGCTAGACCAGTACTAGCAACCAGAGAAATTCAGCATGGGGCTTCCTGCAGTCATCATGCGCTGACATGTCTTACAGTGCCCTGCTCCAGAGCCAGATTTAAGATTTTGGCACCCATAGGCAGAGTGCCATGGTGCCTACCTTTTGAAGCTATGCTGGCACATAGTTCTAAAGCAAGTAGAAGCAGGCTCCTCTTTGGCCTGAATGCTTGACACCTTCAAAGTTTGGCACTCTAGGCAGTTGCCTAAATTGCCTATTCCTAAACCCAGGCCTGCCCGCCTTGCAAAGTTTCCACAGTAACAGAAAATCCTGTGACTGGAAGTGATGGTGCACCCAAGAGTCTATTGGCGTACAGCAGTTGGAGGCCCCATGCTGAATTTCTATGGTAGTTGCTGAATGTGTGGGGCCAGTATCAGGACTCTGAGGTGAGGAGGGGCCATGTGCCCTGAGAAGGATTTAGGCAGGTGTGACTGGGGGAGGGGGAAGGTCTGGGTGCACCTTTGAGTAGTTTGGATATGAAAGGGAGGAAGGAAATGGGATGACAGTTAGCAGGGCATGTAGAGTTTACTTAGGATTTTTTTTTTTTGAGGAGCAGTGTGATTACAGCATGTTTGAAGGCAACAGGAACAGCAGTGAAAGGTCCTATGTGATCTTGAAAGCTCATGTAACCCATAACATCTTTTTTGTTGGTCCTTTAAATAAAGGTATCACAACCTAAAAACAGTACCTTTTAAACTATACCTATGAAAGAAGAGGGACAGAACATTTGCAGCAACAAGGCCTATTATGTAGAATGCCCTGCCAGAGATCTTAAGAGCAGAAAGAGATATAAAATGTTTCAGAAAAAAAAATCTAAAGACTGATCTCTTTACTGAGACATTTGCTACATTGCAAGATACGATGACAGGAAATACAAGTGCACACATTCATGAATTCTAAAGAGAGTGGGCCCATTACCAATAAGAATAGATTGAGCACAGTTGGGTTCAACAACTATCTTGTTTTAGACATATTTGTTTCATGTTTTTATGCAAGTAGAGTGTAACTCAAGTAGGATTTTAGATAGAGCGAGTAATATTTTAAATAAAATAAATACAAATGGCTACAAAATAAAATACCATTGTACAAAGTTCTTCAAACTAACTTGAAATAATATCAAAAGAGCTTCAACTTCCTTATTCAGTAATAGCAGTAATTAAGCATACCCTGACCCAGACACACTAAATATGTTTTTAATTATCTATACATTCAAAACAGTGTACAATTTCATTCTTGTATTTTATGCATGTTACTGAATGATTAGGTGCCATGATACATGTCTGAAAAAATAGTTGAGCATCCTCTGAAAATGTAATTAGCCATCTAAAAGTTTGTATAATTCAAGACTATACGTATATTAATAGCAGGCTTGATACCCAAATAACCATGTCTTGAATTAACGAAGCTCGACATGTACGTGTGCCTGATCTCTGTTTCTATAACTGGGGCACTGTTTGACACGTCGCCTATTTATGCGCTGCAGCGTTACAATTCAGTCGGAGCACGAGCAGAGGCTCGGCCAGAACAGGACAACTAAACAAATCAGAACTTTCCTTGGAGCGCCGGCGAGAATCGGGGACTGTTCCGGCGAAGAAATAAACGCCAGCAATCGCGGCCAGCGATCATTGCAGCTGGGCGTGTGACGGGGCCGGCGCCCGGCAGCAGCAGCACAGCTGGCAACGGCCGTGGACGCGAGGTCCGGAGCAACGCAAGCTGCAGCACACGGCGAATCCCGGGCTACTGCCCCCGAGGAAGGCCGCTCCTCACACCTGCGGGGGCAAAACGAGAGAACCTGGAGATAAGCAAGGGACTGGGGGGGACCTGCCGCAGATAACGGTTTCCCCCTCGGCTCACTCACTCACCCAGCGCAGCTTCTCCTCGGCCAGCGCGTAGTAAAATTCGGCCGTGACGCTCCAGCCCGGCTCCCCGCCCAAGACCCGATTGCTATCGCGGTCGGCCATGTCTTCCACGGGGTCGCCACCCTGCGAAACTAACACGGACCGCGAGACACCTGCAGATGCCGCTACCACCACCGCCAACCGCCGCTCTCCTCTCTCTTCCACCTCCCCCATCCCCCCACAGCCCAGCTCCGGCAGGCCAGGATGCACCACTTGCACCCGGCAGGGGGGTAAGGTTGCACAATTCGTGGCATGAAAACGCCGCGGCGCCTCAAACGCCGCCCAAGAGGTTGACTGGTGCCTGCTCCACGCTGAAACACTTTTAATGGAATAATGTTTCCTCACTCTTTGCTGAACTACCGGCGTCTCTTCCGCCCTTCTCTTCCTGGACACCCCTCCTTTCCCCGCTGTACTTTCCAAGTTCGAGGCCGTCTAGCACGTCACCACATGGGCCCGGGTGCTACCAAAACAGAGGAAGGAGAAAGAGGCGGCAGGTCTGTGGCTGCACCTGAATAGTTCTGATCTGGCTCCAACATCCTGATCCGGCTGGGCTCGCGTCCCGCTGCGATAATTGCCCCTGAATGGCGCCAAGCCTGGAACAGCAAACAGCCGCCTCGGCCCAGCTCCTGTGTTCTCCAGGAAGGGCCGCAGCTCGCTCTTATCGCATCGGTACTAGGGCTCGTCTCAGCCCTTGGACAGTATCATCCGCTGAAGGCACCCGATGGCGTATTTCTCTCGCGTCAATTAAAATAAAAGCTGTGGTTTCTCACTTCGCAAACTGACTGGTGTATGACAGAGTTCACAAGCTAGAATCACAAACACACTCCCCAAAACAGAGCCCCAGCACGTTGTCAAAGCGAAAAAAGCAAAAGCCGCGGCGAGATGAGTGGTGTTTGAGAAACAGTCAAAGCCATGTATGATCAGAAGCCGCAGATCCAGAGCTCTTCGTTAGTCAAACTTACTCTTTCTTCCGTGTCTAAAGTCTCCATGGGGTGAGACAAGTTTTAAAAACTCCTATATAAAATGCCAACGGGTTGGGTTTTTTTGCACAGAAAGAGCTCGATCGAGTCTTGTGGACGTCCTGGATTCTTCTGCTTCCAAATGTAAAGTGATCCTGATTTGATATTTAGGCAGGGAAGGGGTGACGCAGGGGGATTAATGACTAACAACCAAGTTGTCTCATACACCAGGCTTGCACCTTCGGAAGGCTTTTCCCAGTGCGTTTCAATACTTTAAAACTAGGCTTCATGATATTAACATAAGGGAGCCACCAACAATTTGCAAAGGGGTAATAATTTATTGCTTTCCACTTTAAGAACCCCCCTCCCCCCTTTACTTGAAGAAGTAAAACTAAAATATTTTCACACAATGGGGAAGCGAGGCAAGGATTACATATAGCATTTGAAAATATACAGAATCAACATTCTCTGGAAGAATAATGCCACAAATTATTTACAGAATTTCTAGTCCTCTAAATTCTGGACCAGGAATGATAGATGCTCTTCAGAATAACCAAATTACATACATTAATCAAATTAGAGCTACTGCATAGGAAGAGAACTCATGGATATTCAATTTGGATGTACTGCCAAAGCATGTGGTACAGAGGGACCAGAGTTTGTCATCCCTGTGTTATATTCTGTTTCCCCTCATTAATAATTTATTAATTTTTTTGAGGGATTGTAGTTTCATAACCATCTCTTGTACAAAACAAATAATGAAATAGGGTGCTAACCATATATTATAGTGACACTCTGTACTCACTCAGCATATTTAGTTTGTTTTTTATATGTATCCTGTGCTTCCAAAATTGCTCAGGATGGGCATATAAAATATGGGAATCTACAAGACATAAAATCAACTAGTACATCAGTAACCATCAAAAAGTAATGAGTTTTAAAAGGCATCTAAAAGAGACAAAGTCAGTTGAATGCACACAATTTGTGGTAACTTATTCTACCAATTTAGAATTCCATATGAAAAATGGTGATTTTGGGCCCTAACTGATTTAAAGGCTTTCAGTGGTGGAATCATCACCTATAAGAGCCTTGGATCTGCAGCTCCTCACTCTCTGTTGCACTGGAGGTGGACCCTTGGCCTGGGGTAGGATTGGAACGGCCCTCTGAGAGTTCCCAGAGGGCACCTGCCGCCAGGAGGTGGAGCACATGAGGAGATAGAGGCTAGCAGGAGCTTCACCAATAACAGTCCTAGGGCTCCGTGGGTTGAGCTCTTGGATTCCCGAACCGCCTGGGCTTAGGTGGGCCTCTGAGGAGCGGTGTGCCCACCAAGAGCGAGGGTGCGCAGCTAGTGGAGAACAGATGAGCTAGACCGGAACAGAGACAGGAACGAGACAGGAACTGAAGGTCCTCTGGACAGGATAGACAGAGCCTAGTGGTCTAGCTTGTGGAAGGCCGCAGGCAGCGTCAGAGCAGGCAGGCCTGGTGGTCACAGGAGGAGCAAAGAGAGTGTCCGAATGGAGCGCAAGGGTCAAAGCCAGGGGTATCCATCCGAGGGTGGTCAGCCAAAGCAAGGGTCAGTAGCAAGCAGGGGTCAGTCAGTTCCAGGTATCAGTCCGAGCATGGTCAGTAGCAAGCAGAGGTTAGTTCCAGGTATCAGTCCAAGCGTGGTCAGTAGCAAGCAGGGGTCAGTTCCAGGTATCAGTCCGAGCGTGGTCACTAGCAAGCAGGGGTCAGTTCCAGGTATCAGTCCGAGCGTGGTCAGTAGCAAGCAGAGGTCAGATCCAGGCAGCAGTCCAAACGTGGTCAAAGGCAAGCCGAGGTCAGTACCAAGTATCAGTCCGAGAAGGTACAACCTGGGTAGCAGAATGTAGATGCAGGAACACAGGAAGGACCACGGGATCACAGGAACAAGGAACACTGGAACAAGCACAGGATCAAGAAACGCAGGAACACTGGAACAAGCACAGGATCAAGGAACGCAGGAACACAAGACGGCAACTAGCTTCACGATACGTGACGACCTGTTTGCCAAGACGAAGAACTGTGGGAAGGCCTTCGCCTTTTAAGTGGTGCTCAAGTGACGTCATCAGGAGATGTCCGGCCTGAGGTTCCCGCCCTGGGCCCTTTAAAGGAGGAAGTGAGGGCCGCGTGCACACCTGGGGCGGGGCTGAGGACGCGGAGCCCCGACAGGAGCTCCGCTGTGAGGCCTGTGATGACAGAGTTGTGCGGGGAAGGTGCAGAGGACGCCGTGAGCTGGCTGCAGTAGCGAGAGAGAAGTGCAGGAGCTCGTGGAGGGAAGCGCGAGGTGAGCAGGCCCGGTTGCGGCACCAACACAGCCAGGATGCGCAACAGTACCCCTCCTTCTAGGCCTCCCCCTTACCGGCTTAGGCTTCTCAGGGTGCTGTTGATGGAAGGCTCGGAGGAGAGTTTTGTCCAGGATGTGGTGGGAAGGCTCCCACGAGGTTTCCTCTGGTCCGAAACCCTCCCACGCCAGGAGGTACTCTCAACGTCCTCTCTGGCGGCAAACGTCCAGGATCTCCTGGACCTGGAGGGTGGCCTCAGGCTCAGCTGAGAGCTGAGTGGGTGGTGGCGGTCTCCGAAACGGCCAGGATAAGACTAGGGGCTTGAGCAGGGATACATGGAATGTATTGTGAATTCCAAGGCTTGCTGGTAGCTTCAGCTGGTATGTTACAGCCCCCACTCGGCTTAAGATGGGAAATGGTCCCACATACTTCAGGGGCAATTGTTGAGAGGGCAGCTGGAGGCAGATGTGCCGCGTGCTGAGCTAAACCTTCTGTTCCGGCAAAAATACTGGGGCGGCCCGACGGTGGCTGACCGTCACCTGTTTGGCACGATCGGCCACTTGACAGAGGTGTTCTTTCACCTGGTCACATAGCCGGCGGATAGTCTGGGCCGTGGACTGCACTGCAGGAGATGGTACACTGAGTGGGACTGGAAGAGGTAGGCGGAGCCGCTGACCAAAAACCACTGCAAACGGAGAGGTCCCAGTGGCGGATGCGACATGGGTGTTGTGTGACAACTCTGCCCATGGGAGAAGATCGACCCAATTGTCTTGTTGGTCGTTAACGTAGGACCGGAGGAAGGCCTTCAGGGAGTGATTGGTTCTCTCAGCTTGGCCGTTAGCCTGCGGATGGTAGGTGGAGGTCAAGTTCAAAGTAATATTGAATTTTCTGCAGAGGGATCTCCAGTACTTTGCCGCGAACTGAGGGCCACGGTCCGAGATGATCTCTTGCGGCAATCCGTGGAGACGGAAGACATGCTTCAGGAAGAGTCGGGCGAGTTCAGGAGCCGGGTAAAGGCACAAAATGGGCCACTTTGGAGAAACGGTCTATTATGAACCAGATTACGGTATGCCCCTTGGAGGAGGGCAACTCCACAATGAATCTGTAGAAAGACTAGTCCAGGGTTCTGTGGGTGCTGGAAGGGCCCCTCCACGGATGTCCAGTAGGCAGTTTTTGTTGAGCGCAGACAGGTCAAGAGTCCTTTATCATAATAGCTCACCAGTAGTGTCTGCGGAGCATCTCAAGGGTTTGGGCCCAGCTGGCATGGCCAGCAAGATGGGAGTCATGGGCCCAGCGAAGCACTCGCTCTCAGAGGTGGCGAGGCTCCACCGTCTTTCCAGCAGGCACAGTGGTAGTAACTGCGATGGAGATGCAAGCCGTTTCAATGATATGGGCTGGCGTTTCGGGGGTATCTTCCAGCTCTACAGAGCAAGAGAGTGCGTCGGCGTGAAGATTCTTCTTAGCTGGGCGGTAGCATAGTTCAAAGTTGAACCGTGCGAAGAAAAGAGGGCCCAGCGGGCTTGTCTTGCGTTCAGTAGTTGAGCATCTTTCAGATGTTCTAAATTCTTATGATCGGTGTAGATGGTAAACTTGTGCTGGGCTCCCTCGAGCCAGGGATGCCACTCCTGGAGGGCCAACTTCACGACCAGGAGTTCACGATCACCAATTGTGTAGTTGCGTTCTGCAGGTGAAAACTTGTGGGAATAGAATGAACACAGAACAAGGGCTCCCTTGGTGGAGTATTGACTGAGGACCGCCCCGGCACCAATGGCGGCGCATCAACCTCGATGATGAGGGGGCGGTTTGGGTCTGGATGGCGGAGACATGGGTGTTGCACTCACTCCACCCTCTCTACCTCTGTGGCAACTCCCTCCGGGTCTGATGGATGGCTTGCTGCCGCGGCGTCTCCATGCCGCTTCTCCCCGGCGTCCCCGGACCGGCTCGACGCTATGGATCCGCCATGTTCCTGATGACGTAGGGCGCGTGCGCACGCTCCGAATATGTACCAGCAAGGGTGCGAACTTCAGGGGCATCCCTCTGTACTGACGTCATCCGCTTCCAACATAAAAGGTCTTCACTAACGCTAACAGATTGAGTTAGCAAGGATATGAATACGGACAAGTATATGGACTCGCTATGAATTCGTCCAAGCTACTCTGCCTCCTCAGACTTACCAGAGGTACCCGCTCCTCGGGGGCCTCGCTCTCTTTTCTCTATTTCAGATTGCAGATAGGAACCGGTACTCGCTCCTCGAGGGCCCATGTTCCTGAATACTCTGAAGATTCTCTACTGCCTGGAAGCTATCGCAGATACAGACATTCATGAGTTACCACCGCTCTCTCAGAGCTTTCCCTGGAATCAGGTACTCGCTCCTCGAGGGCCTAACTCTTTCCAGCTTCTGAGTCTCCTTAAGAATCTATGTGAGATTGTCATCTACTACTGGCTATGTATACAGCATACCCTGTCTACTCACTATCTTAGTCTCTGTACAGCTCAGCAACTCTGGGATCGCAGTTCCAGTATCTGAGGGACTTCAGCCCTGCCGGGCATATCAGCTCACTACTGCCACCTCTGGTGGTTCTACTAACCTGTCTAATAAAAGAACTATCTGTGTCTGTCTCCATACCCAAGCCTAGCCGGTGGACCCTCTCAGGATATCCTCCTGGGGGCGCTGTCATCTGCCATCGGCCCAAGGATTCACCTATTTACATTCCTTTCCAGCGGAGTACCCTCTCTAGCACTCCGCTGGTACAGATTGCCAACTCAGCAGTCTACATCATAACAAGATTGCTAGTTCCGCCTACGGAGCATATCAGATTGCTATACTCCTCCTTTTACGGGAGCCCATCCCTAACTGTTTGCTAACGCCGCACGGTGACTCATAACAGATTGCTGACTCCTTCCCCAACAGGAGTATCCAGCAGCAGAATTACAACAGATTGCTCACTTCTCCCACTTCAGGAGCTGAGCATAACAGATTGCTAACTTCCACCTGCTTGCTCCTCCCATCAGCATAGCAGATTATAACAGATTGCTAACTCCTTTCTGCTTGCTCCTCCCATCAGCATAGCAGAATATAACAATGGGCCGTTACAGAAGGCCTTCGTAAGTGCCTGGAATGCGGACTGGGCTTTGGGACTCCACTCCTGGAGGTCACATCCCTTCTTAGTAATGGCATTGAGTGGAGCTGCCAGCGTGGAGTAGTCTGCGATAAAGTGACGGTAGTAGTTCGTGAATCCTAAGAACCTTTGGATAGCCCGCAGACCAACTGCCTGGGGCCAGTCACGAATACCTTGAGGCTTTTCCGGGTCCATGGTGAATCCTTGGCTGGAAATGATGTAACCCGGGAATGGGAGACTAGACTGTTCAAAAACGCATTTTTCAAGTTTAGCGTAGAGATGGTGGTCCCTAAGTCACCGAAGAACAATTTGGACATGAGAGTGATGGGATTCCAGGTCTTTGAAGAATATCAAGATGTCATCCAAATAGACTACGATGAAGGAGTATAGGAGGACCCGGAAGATCTCATTCATCATCCTCTGGAAGATGGCAGGGGCAGTGCATAGCCCAAAGGGCATTACTACATACTCATAGTGTCCATCCCGTATATTAAACGTGGTTTTCCATATATGCTCGGGTTGAATGCATATCAAATTATAGGCCCCACGTAGGTCCAACTTGGTAAAGATTCGAGCCCCTGGAGCCGAACAGCTCACTGATGAGCGGCAGTGGGTACCAGTCCTTGTGGGTAACGGCTTTTAGGCCTCTGTAGTCAATACATGGCCTTAAGGTACCGTCTTTCTTTTTCACAAAAAGAACCCGCTGGGGATGTAGAGGGTCTAATAAAACCTTTGGCTAGGTTTTCCTTAATATAGGCAGACATAGCCTGGGTCTCTAGAAGTGAGAGCAGGTAAGTTCTGCCCTTGGGAGGTGTGCAGCCATGTAGTAGTTCAATTGGGCAGTTGAATGTCCGAAGTGGAGGTAAGATGTCAGCTTGCTGTTAGGAGAAGAAATTTTGGTAGTCCGCGTAGGGTGTAGGTAGCCCAGGAAGGGGTGTGGACGTTAGAACCGGCACGGACGGGGACACCCGTCGTAAAAATGGGTCTGGCACCGGGGACCCCACTGGGTAAGCTGGAGTGACTTCCAATCAAAGTGTGGGGAGTGCAGTTGTTGCCATGGTAGACCAAGGACAATGGGGTTTACTGACCACTTGAAGATCAGAAGGGTTATCTCTTCTTCATAGAGAGTCCCTACGGTCAGTTGGATGGCTAGGGTACGATGGGTGATGCGATCAGGTAAAGGTTCTCCATGGATGGAGTCAATTCGCAAAGGCATCTCAAGATGTTGTGTAGGGATTTGGAGTAGTGTATCAAGTTCCTCAAGAATGAAATTCCCACCAGCCCCTGTATCCACGAGGGCGGTGGTGGAGAAGGAGTGTGCCTCCCTGAAGAGGGAGACAGGCAGTAAAAAGTTCAGGGCCGGTAACTGTAGTGCCCAAGCTTGGGACCCCCACCAGGTTTAGGCTTTGGAGTTTCCCGGACACACCAGACAGGTCTGGATAAGGTGGCCAGGACCCCCACAGTAGAGGCAGAGACTGGACTTCCGTCTTCGGAGGCATTCCTCGGGAGTAAGACGACTGCGGTTGATTTGCATCGGTTCTTCTTTTGGTGGGGTAGCCGCCGATGATGCCCGTGATCTGAGGCTAACGGACCGAGGTGGTTCCAGGGCCAGTCATCAGCTGGGTTTTACTTCCTGGTGCCGTTCCCGGAGGCGGTGGTCAATCCGCCCAACTAAAGAGATGAGGTCTTCCAGTAAGGTTGGAATCTCTCGGGCTGCCAACTCGTCTTTCAGAGCAGGTGACAAGCCCTTGAGAGAGTGCCCACAGGCAGTCTTCCTGCCATCCCAATTCCGTAGCCAGGGTTCGGAACTCCAC
Organism: Rhinatrema bivittatum; assembly: GCF_901001135.1. NCBI lineage: Eukaryota > Metazoa > Chordata > Amphibia > Gymnophiona > Rhinatrematidae > Rhinatrema > Rhinatrema bivittatum. The sequence continues at coordinate 54,376 of NW_021821081.1, read as the reverse complement.
AGTGTATTCTGAGAGGGAGTGGGACCCTGGTGGAGGTGGAGGAGATGGTGGCCGGTGACTGCCTGTCGGCCTGGATCATCAAAGGTGCGTCGGAATGTGGAAATGAATTGAGGGAGCTGCTGGAGTACAGAGTCAGAACGCTTCCAAAGCGGGGAGGCCCATGCCAGGGCTTTCCCTTCCAAACGAGATAAGATAAAAGTAATCTTTGTCACTTCATCTGGGAATAAAGAAGGCTGTAATGCAAACTGCATGTAGCATTGGTTGATAAAACCCCAGCAGAGACAAGCATCCCCATTGAAACGGAGAGGAGCTGGGAGGGCCAGCAGTGCCCGTGAGGGCGATGAGGCAGAGGAAGTGCTGATAGCTAGAGTCCCTGGATTGGCCATGGCATACTCTTCGAGTTGTGATCATAGTCTCTCTACTGAGGTGGCCAATGTCTCGAGGAATTGCTGCTGCTCCCAGACAGGAGTAACCAGACCCAGAATGGCCCGCAGATGGGAAACTCCGCCGAGCCCATGGCCTTGGCAACCTGTTGCCCTGGAGGTGGACCCTTGGCCTGGCGCAGGATTGGTATGGCATTCTGAGGTTCCCAGAGGGCGCCTGCCGCCAGGAGGTGGAGCACACGAGGAGATAGAGGCTAGCAGAAGCTTCACCAATAACAATCCGGGGGCTCCGTGGGTTGAGCCCTTGGATTCCCGGCCCGCCTGGGCTTAGGTGGGCCTCTGAGGATCTCCCGAGGAGGTAGCAGAGCGGTGTGCCCACCAAGAGCAAGGGTGCGTGGCTAGTGGAGAACAGATGAGCTAGACCGGAACAGAGTGTACCGGAGACCACTGGAACGAGACAGGAACTGAAGGTCCTCCGGACAGGATAGGCAGCGCCTAGTGGTCTAGCTTGTGGAAGGCCGCGGGCACCATCAGAGCAGGCAGGCCTGGTGGTCACAGGAGGAGCAAAGAGAGTGTCCGAATGGAGCACAAGGGTCAGTTCCAGGTATCAGTCCGAGCGTGGTTAGTAGTGAGCAAAGGTCAGTTCCAGCTATCAGTCCGAGTGTGGTCAGTAGCAAGCAGGGGTCAGTTCCAGGTATCAGTCCGAGCGTGGTCAGTAGCAAGCAGAGGTCAGATCCAGGCAGCGGTCCAAACGTGGTCAAAGGCAAGCCGAGGTCAGTACCGAGTGTCAGTCCAAGAAGGTACAACCTGGATAGCGGAACTGTAGATGCTGGAACACAGGAAGGAACGCGGGAGCACTGGAAGACACAGGAACGCAGGAACACTGGAACAAGCACAGGAACGCAGAACACTAGAACAAGCACAGGAACACTGGAACAAGCACAGGAACACTGGAACAAGGAATTCAGGAACAAGCACAGGATCTAGGAAGCAGGAACACAGCACGGCAACTAGCTTCACGATACGTGATGACCCTTTTGCCAAGGCGAGGAACTGTGGGAAGGCCCTCATCTTTTAAGTGGTGCTCAAGTGACATCATCAGGAGGCGTCCAGCCCGAGGTTCCCGCCCTGGGCCCTTTAAAGGAGGAAGTGCGGGCCGCACGCGCACCTAGGGGTGGAGCCAAGGACGCAGAGCCCCGATGGGAGCTCTGCTGTGAGGCCTGCATTGACGGAGGTGTGCGGGGAAGGCACAGAGGACGCCGTGAGCTGGCTGCAGTAGCGAGAGAGACGTGCCCGGAGCTCGTGGAGGGAAGCGCGAGGTGAGCAGGCCCGGTCGCAGCACCAGCACAGCCGGGACGCGCAACACTCTCTTATCTTTCCCTACACCCCTTCTCATGCATTCCACTCATCAGGCAAGTCAATCTTATTTAATGCCTTCTCCTCCACCCCAACTAGGTGTTTTCTGCCTTATAGACTTCCCAAGTTGGTGCATCATTTATTTATTTATTTATTTAGCTTTTTTTTTTTTTTTTTTTTTTTATATACCGAGGTTCTGGTAACAAAGTTACTAATCACTTCGGTTTACATATAACATGGAAATGACTTAACAAGTGAGTCTTATAGAGAACAAGGAAGATGAGGAACTTGGAGAAAATTGAATTAAATAACACATCATCATGCTCCCTCTCTGGCCTTATTCAAATCCAGGCTGCTTTTCAGGGCTGGTGCAAGAGTATTAGGCACCCTAGTAGAATCTTACAGCCTTGTGTTCCCTCCCCATCCCCCAAGACCTCCCCACACACAATTACAAATTTAATATAAAAGTCCATAAACCATTATTAAGGTGGAGTTGCAGGAATCCATTGCTTATCCCTGGGATAAGCAGCATGGAATCTGTCTATCCCTTGGGATCCAGCCAGGTATTTGTGACCTGGATTGGCCACTGAAGGAAACATGATACTGGGCTTGATGGACCTTTGGTCTGACCCAGTATGGCAATCTTATGTTATGCATTTATATGATGATTTTACATGAAAAAAGGCATGGCTGGTCCAGGAGCCTGGGTGAGAGTACTGGCTCACAGGGTGAGAGTACTGGCTCGCAGGGGCGTCTCGCAAGCCAGCAAACATAACAACAATATTGGTTATTAGAAAATTATTGCCTTACTTTGAGTAAAATAGTAATGATGCTAAATGAGATCACCTTGTGCTTAAAAGTGATTTCGCTTGTAATTTTTCTATAACAGAACCTCTAAAATATCATAATAATTGGGTCATTTCACACAATTTTAACCCATAAAGGAGGCTTTGATGACTAGTTACTCGGTAAAGGTAGGCAAATAAAAAACCCGCTATTCACCGGTTGAGCAGAGCCAAATAGCAGCAAATTGGGCAAGAATAAGCATAAAATGAAGTACTTGGGAGTCAGCTTCATTACAATACACATGACCATCGTTATTCAGACATGTAAAGCCTGTCCAGTCAGGCTGGTGCAAGGGTATTAGGCACACTAGAGGAAGCTTTGGACTTGTGCCTCCTCTCCCAATTAACCTTCAGGCCCATAGGAAACCCCTTCCCTGAGATTCTGATAATTAAACTCAAATGGAAACCGATTTGATTTGATATTTTTATCAAGAATGTCGGTATATAAAAATTATAAATAAATAAATAACAATCATGATGATCCCCACCACTACCCCTCCCAGAACAATCCTGTAAAACACAGAATAGGACATAGGGAGGACAAATTTCAAAAGCCATTTACATAGGTAAAGGGGCTTTGTGAAGATTTTGCACTCTAAAAGTGCTTAAAAGCAGGAAGAAGTACACATGGACTTTATACCAAAATGTACAGTTTTAAAAATTGGTCCCCATATTTTGGTTATATATCTACTGTTTATAAACACAGTACAAATATGTTTCAGAAATTGTATCACAGTGTCTGATGAATATGACATCTACAATGTTTGGGTGTAGACTGCAAACAATCTAATAATACAGATCTTTTTAAGTTAAAATAAATCCATACTGCATTAGCTGATGGTAATCTCTGAAATGGCTGGGTAGCTGGCTTAAACTAGAATATTTCCCTTTTACAACTCACTATACAAAAAACTCATATTCTTTTGTAACCTCAGTAACAGTGACACAAATTCCCTCCATTACCAGGCACTTGTAATTTAACACAAAAATCTTCAAAAAATGTCATTCTGAACCTACATAGCAAATCTGCCATACCAAAACGGCACTAATTCCCAGAAATTCAACAGCAGCTCCTCTACCTATCAAAAGGCAGTAATGCAAATATTACACTGAGCCTTAGATCAGCATTACTATTCTTCCCAGCAGGGAAAAAGAGTGGCCTAATGGATTGAGCAATAAGCTGAGCATCAGAGAAACCAGGGTTCAAATCCCTTTTCCCTGAATGACACTCTTTGTATCCTTGGGCAAGTCACTTTATCTACCATCACCTTAGAGTGTAAGTTTTTTTTGGGGGACAGGGACATTAGGCTAGTGGCTAGAGCAGTGGGCTGTAAATCAGCTAAGCCAGGGTTCAAATTCCATAGTTGCTCCTTGTGACCTTGGACAAGTCACTTAACCCTCCATCTGGAGACAGAGAAATACCTACGGTACCTGAATGCAATGGGCTTTGAAGTACCTGAAAAAGTGGAATATAAATACAATTCTAAAAATGCTGTAAACTGCCTTAAATGTTATTTTGAAAGGAGTAAAAATGCTAATTGATTACTAGCAATAACCCCCCCCCCCCCCAATTGGGGAAACAATAAACTGGACTGTACAGAAATTACATGTTAACAGAATACCTCACATTGGCCACATACACAGAACACTGAAAAACCCTAACCAAATACAGAATAAATGACCACAAATTCTAAATAGAAATACACAGACAAAAATTGAACTCTTGTCCACTTCAGTCTCATCCCCTTTCCTCCTGTTTCATGCAGAAAAAGAGAAAAGGGGAAAAGAACAGGAGGAGAGGGACTGGATCAGAGTGCAAAGTGCTCTGCTCTTTTCATTCTATCCTGCCCTCTTCCCCTCTAGTTCCCTGTGTCCGGTGCTATCATTCCATTATAGAAAATGGTGGGGAAATAGCACTGAGCATGTGGTATCAGTGTGAACTATGGGCAAGAAGCTAAAAACACCCACACTTCAATCCTTATTTATTACACTTGATAATCTACATGTCCAACTCTTGAACACAAAGCATATTCCATAAAATTATACTGGGCAACAAATTTTCACAAAAGTCATGTTACGGAAATGAAATTAGTCAATTCTTATAAATTTCCATGTGCTAAACATGAATGTGACTGTGAAAATGCAAAATTGGCTCTAGTTTTTTTTGTAATATGCAATAATATAATTACATCTTGAATTGTATGCCAATAGAAGGAGACCTACGGTTAATACCGTTTGAAAAATGAAGTCATAGACTACGTCTTAGATTTCTTTGCTTGTCTCTTGTACACCTGTTCGGGAGCATCTCTGCGGAGTGTCCAGCACCAGCAGTAGTCAGCCAGCATGAATATTTCAAATGCTCACCCTTTCTGACTGGGCTTCATATAGTACACTGCTGACGTCAGCTTACTCAGCAGCAGCATGGCAGTAGAACTGCATTGCATCAGAAAATGATGTAATAAACTCTGGATGATGTGTGCATGATGGTATTATGCAATATGATGCAATATTACATCATTCTAGGCTTATTTACAGTCCTACTGGATAAATTTACATGACTAAACATAGAAAGTGAACTATATTAAATATCTTCAAAACGAGAGCCAATAAAAACTTTTCATGGTCATATTCGTGTTCAGCACATCAAGATACTACAGAGTAGGACCTTTTTAGGTCAGTAATACTTTTATTGTTGCCCAGTGTAGATACATGGAAAGTTACAACCAGTGAAACAAAACATAAAGCACCAAAAATAATAGAATGGGCCTAATTTATTCAGTGACACAATTCATACTAGCAATGGCACTCTAGTGCCTATGGCTGGAGGGGCCAACTATGGACATAGAAATATCACATCATGCTAGGTTTAATCAATAACTATCCAAAATACTTAGGTAAAAGCTAGGCAGAAAAGCCACAACTTAAATTGCTTTCTAAAAATGGGCAACCTAATCTCATTTGTATACTCTCTCCAATACTTATTTGGAGCAGGATTTAGTAAGCATTAGGGATGAGCAGGAATCAATGGGAAGAGCCACAGTATACACACCTGAGTATTACAGGGTAAACATTAAGATCAGTGGCTTAGGAAGGAACAATGCATTACATGCTAAAGTCTTTACAAGCAAACATGATGCGAGACCATTAGGAAAGAAAGACCTTGGAGAGGAGGGTGAAAAGAACATATAAAAATATTCCAATAACAGTTAAAAGCTTACAAGCACAACTTAACAGAATGTAAGCGTGTGGATAGATCAGTGAATATTTTTAACATTCCATCAATATTTAAATATAATAAAGAGGACGGTTGACCTGCATCTACATCACTGGTATGCAAATGAGTGGCTCTGCTCTCCACCCTTTGAAAAGTTCCCCCATCCCTGTGTTGCTGTGATTGGCAAATGAGTTCCTCGGCTCTCTGCCTCCTGAAATGTACCCTACCCCCTGCATTGCCATGATGGATAGCAGGAGGGAGGAGAGCAGTCCTAGGAGCAGCAGTTGAGGAGAGGCTGCATAAGAACATAAGAACATGCCATACTAGGTCAGACCAAGAGTCCATCAAGCCCAGCATCCTGTTTCCAACAGTAGCCAATCCAGGCCATAAGAACCTGGCAAGTACCAAAAAACTAAGTCTATTCCACGTTACGGTTGCTAGTAATAGCAGTGGCTATTTTCTAAGTCAACTTAATAGCAGGTCATGGACTTCTCCTACAAGAATGTATCCAATCCTTTTTTAAACACAGCTACACTAACTGCACTCACCACATTCTCTGGCAACAAATTCCAGAGTTTAATTGTGCGTTGAGTGAAAAAGAACTTTCTCCGATTAGTTTTAAATGTGCCCCATGCTAACTTCATGGAGTGCCCCCTAGTCTTTCTATTATCTGAAAGAATAAATAACCGATTCACATCTACCTGTTCTAGACCTCTCATGATTTTAAACACCTCTATCATATCCCCCCTCAGCCGTCTCTTCTCCAAGCTGAGAAGTCCTAACCTCTTTAGTCTTTCCTCATAGGGGAGTTGTTCCATTCACCTTATCATTTTGGTTGCCCTTCTCTGTACCTTCTCCATCGCAACTATATCTTTTTTGAGATACGGCGACCAGATGCAGTGCCGAAAGAACCTTCTCCCTCCACCGGCAGAGGAGAGACAGACATCTGTGGCGGTGCTGGAGAGGTGGACTGTCAGTGGGGACCCCTGCTGGCAGAGAACAAGCACCTGCATCAGTGTTGCAGAGGACAGAGTGCCAGCAGGGCTCCCACCTAAGGAGGATGAAGAGACACCCGCAGTGGTGCTAGAAAGGCTGGCGTGATGGTGGGATCCCAACTGTTTGCCAGGAGAGAACGGAGAGGGACCCATGGCAGGCAAGGAGAAACTAGAATGCTGGCAGAGGGCACAGAGATCTGCAGCAGCCGAAGAGAGAACTGCCAGTTAACCCATTATGTCCCAGGTTCCTATTTAGAGCAAAGCTTCTTAAAAAATGTGGGACATAATAATGGGTTAAGGGGAGGGAAGAGGAGGAAAGCAATAGGAAACTATAAGGAAATGGAGGTGAGAGAAGAAAGGGAGAAAAGGAAAAGAGAGTGAAATAGACCAGATTGCCCCGTCCTTGGATAGGCTTAAGTACTAGTCCTTAAGAAAGCAAGTTCCTGCCCTAAAATTTGCAAGTCATATTATGCTATGCAATTTCTACCATGATAATTGTCACTTAGTAGAGTGCAAGTATCGTAGTTACAGAAATATATTAAATCTGTATTCTCACATGATTGTCATTAAGCAATTTCTGTACAATGATGCAACACTGCTCACCTAGTTATTTTCATGCTTGAACATATCCAAAGGCCTGATGGAAAGATGTTACAAAGAAAGTTCCAGCTGGACATATTTCAGAAAGTCCACATTCCAGGATGTCACTTTCAAAGTAAATACATTCTGCTGCTTTGAGATCCACCCATGTTAATGCTGTCATTGTCATTGCTTGAATACAAACCAGTTGCCTTACAGCTGAGATCTCCCACACTGTCCAATGTGTCAGAGAAGATAGGCCAGTAATAGGTTGACTAGACCCATAATGACTATCATAGTGTTCTTCACTTAGTCATATTGTATGCTTTGCGGTATATTTTAGTTTTAATACTGTTAGGCAGATATACTGTATGCTCCTAAGGTTTGGTAATAAAGCATCCACTTCTTAAAAGAAGGCTTTTAGGTTTTTTGGTTTCTGCTGGCTAGCATAACAAATTACTTTAAAAGGCTGATAAACCACTGAAGAAGCTCTAGCGATGGAGATTGAAGTGGTATCTGAAAGGAAATCCAATGCACACAGAAAATCCATAATACAACCAAAAACCGTTAAAAAAATGCTCAGTGTCCTGGGTGACTCAGCCATCAGAGGCACTAATTTGGGAATTCTTTTCAAGGGAAACATTTTAGTTAAAAGCCTTCCAGGATCATCACCTGGTAGAAATGCTATTCAGGTAGTCAATGCAATCAAAGAAGAAAGTAAGGACTCTGTAATTGATATTATCATCATCCATCTGGGAACCAAGGACCTTGCTAGAAATAACAGACTCTGGAGAAGCAGATTAGTCACATGGTGAAGACTATTGCCTTTTCAGACGTGTTACCTGTTCATGGAAAGGGGAAAGAGAGGCTAAGCCATATAGATAACGTCAATGCATGGCTCACAACTTGATGTAAGGAAGAAAGTTTTGGATATATTGGGGGCTGGGGCCATGTATGGAAAGTAATGGCTTACATCTATCTGTAAATACAAAAAATTGCAAAATCCACTAATGCCAGGAAACAACCAATATAGACAATTAATAAACAAACAATAAATAAACAATTCCTGAAGAGAATTAGGGTGGGAAGCTCACCGAGACCTCATATATTGTATACCCTGTGTCAGGGTTTAATGAGAGCTTATAATGATGCAAGCTTCTCGTAATATTATAATCATAGGTCTCAGTGGGCTGATTATTGTGGGACGCTGTGAGGAGATCTGTCCCGACGCACTTAAGGTCTCTAACTGTGCTGGAGAGTTGTACTTAACTTGCAACTTGCAGCTTTGATATCCGGCATGAAGTTGTAGAAAGCTGAAGATGAAGATGATAAAGTGGTCGAATCCGACTTTATTACCAACTTTATTATTATTCATGCCGGATATCAAAGCTGCAAGTTGCAAGTTAAGTACAACTCTCCAGCACAGTTAGAGACCTTAAGTGCGTCGGGACAGCTCTCCTCACAGCGTCCCACAATAATCAGCCCACTGAGACCTATGATTATAATATTACGAGAAGCTTGCATCATTATAAGCTCTCATTAAACCCTGACACAGGGTATACAATATATGAGGTCTCGGTGAGCTTCCCACCCTAATTCTCTTCAGGAATTGTTTATTAATTGTTTACATCTATCTGTGGCAGGAAAAAAGATCTTAAGTGTTAAATTCAAATCCTATGCCATAAGGCATTTAAACTAGAGGACGGAGGTGGCAGAAGGAAATTGGAATGTCACCCCCCCCCCCCAAATCTCAAAGAAATGGGTGATGACGATAACAAAAGTCAGCTGAAAGGCACAAAAGAAGTCCAAGAAGAGCAGTAACCTGAAGAGAGAAGCTGGAAAGCTATGAACACAAATGCTTGTAGTCTGGGCAATAAAATCCCAGACCTGCAGACTCTAATGATAGAAGTGGATCTGGACATCATTGCTGTTACGGAAACATAGTTTACAGAGTCACATGACTGGGATATAGCCATCCCTGGCTATAACGTATTAAGGACAGAGAGGACAGGAAAGGGGGAGGAGTAGCGCTTTATGTCAAAAGCAATATCCAAACAATTGAAATGCAAGGGACATGGGGAAGGGAAGAAGCATTATGGGCTAGACTAAAAAAAGATGATGATGCTTCCATTTACATCGTTGTGGTCTATAGGCCTCCATTTCAGACAGAAGAGCTGGACAGAGATCTGACTGAAGACACTGAAAAAATGGGAAAGAAGAGAGACGTGTTGCTCATTGGAGATTTTAATCTGCCAGATTAGACTGGAGTATCTCTTCTGCGGAATCTATGAAAAGTAGAGAGATAGTGGATGCCCTCCAAGGGGCTATGCTCACACAAATGGTAATAGATCCCACAAGGGTCAGTGTAATCCTGGACCTAGTACTCACAAATGGGGATAATGTCTATAATGTCCAGACAGGTGTCCACCTGAGTATAAGTGATCAGACGGTATGGTTTGATATTGCAAATAAGATTTTATTTATTTATTTATTTATTTAAACTCTTTTCTATACTGTCGTTAAGTTATATACCATCACAATGGTATATAACTTAACGACACAAAAAACAAATCGGAAACCGATCCAGTTGGCTGTATTAGAGTGAAAACAATAGGAATCGGATGATCACATGAAGCCCTTTATTATGTGCCCGACTCTGGCCGAGTTTCGCTCGTAGAGCTGCCTCAGGGGCAATTCAATTGGCAGGATTTAAACAATGCCTGCTGGGCAGCAGAATGATGTTCAGTACGTTCCGCAGGAATTAATTTAATACTGCATGTGATTCAGTGACAGTGTACATGTGACAGCAGCCCAGCAGGCATTGTTTAAATCCTGCCAATTGAATTGCCCCTGAGGCAGCTCTACGAGCGAAACTCGGCCAGAGTCGGGCACATAATAAAGGGCTTCATGTGATCATCCGATTCCTATTGTTTTCACTATAACTTAACGACATACAGGCACATAAATTAAAATTGTTAAATGTGTACGGTAGTACATTCTAAGAAGTGCCAATAGATACGGTTACATCATGTCATAAAAACTTTTATTTGTTGAATGAGGTAAATCTTGACCATATATACATGTAAGTTACTTATTTACAAGTATAATTCTCGTGCTCTGTTTAATTCTGTTAAGTTAGCCGTGAGATAAACTAGTAAGTTACTACATGTTGAGAACAATGCTGTGTGCTGGTACTGTGTGCTGCATACTTTCTATTCTAAACAAATACTTCAGTTCTGTGTTCACTAAAGAAGACCCTGGAGAAGGACCATTGCTGGTTGAAAAGACAGTAGCAGGGAATGAGCTAGACACAACTCCTTTTATAGAAGAGGATGTATGGGAAGAGCTAGGAAAGCTGAATGTGGTCAAGTCCATGGGGCTGGATGAGGTACATCCCAGGATACTACGAGAACTCAAGATATCCTGGCGGGTCCGCTAAATGACTTGTTCAATAGATCCCTGGAAACAAGAGTAGTGCCGCGAGATTGGAGAAAGGCGGTTATGGTCCCACTTCATAAGTGTGGTAGCAGAGAGGAGGCTGGAAACTACAGGCCGGTTAGCCTCATTTTGTTGGTGAGAAAATTAATGGAGACGCCGCTGAAAGAAAGGATACTGAACTATCTACAATTTGGTAAGTTGCAAGTCCCAAGGCAGCATGGATTCACCAGAGGAAGGACCTGTCAGACAAATCTGATTGATTTTTTTGATTGGGTGACTAGAGAATTGGCACAAGAAAGAGCACTTGATGACATCTATTTGGATTTCAGCAAAGCTTTTGATACTGTTCCACATAGGAGGCTTATGAACAAAATGAAAAGCTTCGGAGTGAGCGCCAAGGTGTGAAGATTACAAACTGGTTGACTGATAGGAGACAGAGAGTAATGGTAAATGGAACCTACTCTGAAGAGAGAGCTCTGTTAAGTGGAGTGCCACAAGGATCAGTATTGGGACCGGTTCTGTTCAAAATCTTTGTGAGCGATATTGCGGAAGGGATAGAAGGTAACCTTTGTCTATTTGCAGAAGATACCAAGATCTGTAACAGAGTGAACACGCCTGAAGGAGTAGAGAGAATGAAAAGTGATTTACGAAGGCTTGAAGAGTGGTTGAAGATTTAGCAGCTGGAATTCAATGCTAAGAGGTGCAGAGTCATGTACTAGGCTACATAGAAAAAGGAATAGCTAGTAAGAAAAAGGAGGTGATAATCTCCCTGTACAGGTCCTTGATGATGCTTCACCTGGAGTATTATGTACAGTTCTGGAGCCTTTATCTCAAAAGGAATGGAGACAGGATGGAGGCAGTCCAGAGAAGGGCTACCAAAATGTTGTGGGGTCAGTATCAGAAAACCTATGAGGAAAAACTGACGGATATGAATATGTATACCCTGGAAGAGAGGAGGTACAGGGGTGATATGATACAGACCTTCAGATTCCTAAAAGGTTTTTTAATTATGTGCAAATGTCAAACCTTTTACATTGAAAAGAAATCAGTAGAACTAGGTATCATGAAATGAAACTCCAAGGAGGATACCTCAGAACCAACAAAGAAAAATATTTCTTCATGGAGAGGTTAATGGATGCCTGGAATGCCCTTCCAGTGGAGGTGGTGAAAACCAAAACAGTGAAAGAATTCAAAAGGGCATGAGATAAATACTGTGGATCCCTAAAGGCTAAAGGATGGAAATGAAGAAAAGAGTGCATGGAGTAATTTGATGGTGCGACGGTTATTACTGTTAACCAATAAGCCTTGATACTGTTGATGCAACTCCATCATTGCTCTCTGCTTCAATGGCAGGGGGAAAAGGGGAATTGGATTCATTCAGCAACCGAGGACCCCAACTTTTACGGTCTGGGGAAACAAGTATAAGGTTTACTTGCTGATGCAGCGGTTACTACCCTTAACCAATAAGATTGATACTTTGATGCAACTCAAACATTGCTCTCTGCTTCAACAGCAAGGTATAACAGGGAATTGTATTCAACAACAATCAACGAGGGCTAGTGTGGGAAATTTATAAGCACGGGGGTAACAAGGAATTGGATTCAAACAGCAACCGAGGGCCCTGACTTTTATGGTCTGGGAAACAGATAAGCACTGGGTAACCTATACAGTACAGCAGATACTATCATAAGTTTGCTGGGCAGACTGGATGGACCATTTGGTCCTTTTCTGTTGTCATTTCTATGTTTCTCTGTTTCAATATGCTTACAAAACAATGACCACCAGATCATTTTATATCTCACCACTACCAATCAGGCCATGATATTTTTGCCATCCAGGATGCAATTTCCAAATCTGACTAAATGCAATAGTACTTGATTTAAATACTATCTCCCTTCACTACCAAGATTACATTTGCAGGGAATGTATTGGTGGGATATAAATGTAATAAATAAGGAGAGAAGTAGATGTTAGCGATAGGGATGTGCAGAGGAAAAAAATTGTGGGGAGGTCTCATTTAAAAAATGTTTATTCATATTTCAGGGGGGGGGTCATTTTTATTTGTTTTTGGTAAATAGTGTGCACTATTTGCAAAAAACAAACATTTTTGTTTTTCCTGACTCACATTTGGCTCATTTAAAACAAACCAACAACAGGTTCATTCATCCCGTTTTACCCATTCATTTCAAATGAATGCACATCCCTAGTTAGCATACAGGGTACCTCTTTTTTAATAAGATTCAAGCATGGGCTCTGAGCCATGAATTTCGTCTTTTGACAGAGATTAAGTATCTGTTCAATAAGGGGATGAATGCCCTGTCTCTTGACCTTACTTGGAAACAGAATGATATCAGAACCATTGCCACAGAAGAGGGTTTAAAACTTCCTGCTACTCACACAAAAAATGTTTTTGCTTAAAAAAGTTTGGTAACAGCTATGGATTCTGATTCTGTGGCCTTTCTGTATGGTGAAATTTTCAAAAGCTTGAGTTCTCTGAAGACGTAAGACCTACAGTATCGCTGATAGCTCTGTGCCATGGTGATGGTGCAATTATGTACCTAGAATTTACTATTAATCTATCAGATAATTTGATAATTTATTCCCAAGTAACAGCAGCACAAGAATTTAGAAGTTACTGTATTTTGAAACCTTGCTCCATTAAAACAAATAAACAGGAACTATTTATGACTTTTGCCATTGCAGATACTGAAACCATTACTTACCTTCTGCAAGAGGGTAGCCACTGCTGCTAAGACATGCTTTACAATACTGCAGATTTCAGTTGTATTCAAAGACTGAAGCATCCAAAATGTTGATTCATCTTCTGCTTGACATGAAAAAAAAGGCACATACTGTACTTATCAAATCATATTGGTTATTTAAACGTGTGGGATTTTTTTTTTTTTGCATTCTGCTTGTATTAGAAAACCCATTCTAAGCCTCTATTCAGCAAAATTCCTAAGCTCCATAAGAGTTTCAACATCTGAAGAGATTTGTCCTGCTGCATAGTGCAAAATGCATGTTTGGGTTGATTTGGGTAATATTCCATTCTGTTCTGTCCTGTGGAGATTTGCTCCTGTGTGTAATATTTTGGCCCCACCTCTGAAGGACATTGCTATGAAATCTAGCATGGCTTCCTCTCATTTTACAATGCTTGTATTATTGCATATCATATCTATGTCAGCAAACCTTACACTCACCATGGCAGGGAATGTTGCCTGAAGACTGCACAGGAGTCTCTGATACAAGTTTCTTTGTATCCTCTTGACTGACTGAAGTTGAAAGGTGTTCCTCCTCCTCCTCCTTAGCATGCAGTGCTGTAATTATTTGGGCTTCTGAGTCTTTTCTGAGCTCAGTTCCCAGTACGGTGTTTGTATAATGCGTCTTCTCAGGAATTGGGTTTGATGATTCCGCATCATCAGCTGTGTCTACAAACAAAAGTACAGTAGAAGCATATTTATTATTTATTGCATTGGTTATTATTTTGTCAAAATTTGAACATGAAAGTAAACTTGTTCTGGTTCCATAGACCTTTTTGTCCTTGGCCAGCATTAAGCATATATGATACCCCTAGAGGTGCTGTCGATGCACATCTAATTGCTTGGTGTTTTTCTACACCAACCACTTTTCCTTTTCATTCTGCTATTTTTTCTGGTATTGGGGTGCCTCTTCTTATGTTTTCAGGTTGTTCTGATGTGTCATTCTATTGGTTATTAATGTCCTGCCTAGTGGCAGATATACTTACAAAGGCTGACCTTACTCTTTCCTTACGCGTGACTTCCAAGAACAAGTATCATATGAAAGCGAGTAAGTTGGGTCTATTCTAGTTCAAGCAGTATCCTCAACATTCAAACGTTATGTTGCACCGGGCCGCCCCCGGAATCGCCACTCACCGGCTCGCGGACTGGCGCGGGTCCCGCGCTCCCCAGGGCCCCGGGGACGCCGGCGACCGCAGGCCCGGCGCTTCCCCAGCTCGCCCGGGTCTGCAGCTGCTTCTCCTGCCGCTTCCCTGCCTCGCCGGAGCAGCCGGCGCCTCGCGGCGCTAAGCCCCACCCCTTAGACGCGCGCGCGCGTCTCTCTCTGATATTTAAAGGGGCCAGCGCGGGAAACCTTGGGGACGCCCCTGGATGACGTCAGACGCCCCCAGGGCACTTAAGCCCTGCAGCCTGACCTGAACATCGCCTTGCAACGAGGTTCCCAGGTTCCTTCCTGTCTCCAGTTGCTGCGTTCCTGTTTGTTGTCTTCTTCTGGCTCCTGACCTCGGATCGGCTTACGTTTTCTCTTGGCTTCTGACCCCGGACTGGCTTTTGGTACTTCCTGGCTTCTGACCTCGGACCGGCTTGCATTGACCCTCTGGCTTCTGACCTCGGACCGGCTTACGTTGACCCTCTGGCTTCTGACCTCGGACTGGCTTTCGGAGATCCACTGATTCCTGACTCTGGACTGGCGAGCAACGACCCTTCGGCACTCGACCTTGGACTACAGCTGACCAGGCCCCCGCGGGCCCACCTAAGTCCCAGCGGCCGGGTCCCTACGGGCTCCTCCTGGGGGGACTCCGGCTTCCAGGGTGAATCCCCTAAGTCCCAGCGGCCGAACTCCTACGAGCTCCTCTCGGGGGAGGATCGGCTTCCAGGGCGAAGGTTCTCTCAACGCAGTGCCGGCACCATCTTCACCTCCTTCCTCGCCAGAGCTCTTGGTCGCATAGGGCTCCCAGAGTCCCACCTTCGGCCAGTTGCCCGTCTGTCCTCGCCGCCTCCCGGTCGGGGTCACTGCTGCACGCAACTACAGCAGTTCTTCCACCGGCTCCGATCGGCCCAAGGGTCCACGAATCCAACACGTTACCTCATGATTGGCATAAGCAGCAGTGAATCAACTACAGGACACTATTTACAACATGGTGCTGACAGAAGTACTTCAATCCAGCTAATGCAAAACACATGCTCCCCAAATGTGCAGGGTGCTAAAATACTGTAACTCTGATATTAAAGCTTATCTCCACGACTGATCAGGAGCTTGCCATGTTTACTTTCCCCACCACTCTTACCAGGGAACTACACACTTCTTCAACAGCTTCATAATACTTTTCACAATCTGCCCAAAAAGAGCCAAGAATGCAGAACCTGGAAACCAGCTCCAAATTATAGAGAAGAAAACTTTCAATTGAAAAAGTTTTAAAAGTGTATTTTTGCTTTTGAAGGTGTATACCTGCTGAATACCTCCAGGGAGCATTTCAGCTAAGTCAGCTTCTAACATTGAGTAGGTTGAAATACATCTGTAAGCAAAGTGTATTGGTTTAACAGGTCTCTGCACTCAAATATGCAGTTTGGATACTTAGTTCTTCTCTTTAGTGGTATTATGTCAATTTCCATGGAGCATTTTAAGCTTCCTTGTCATAAACTCTTCAGACAGCTGCAGAAATCAGAAAGAAAAAGAAAGCTACAATGTCCAGAAGAAAATATCTTCCTTCTTTCCCACACCCTCCACAAAAAATTGCAATGGTTCATTGAATTCCTTTCTTGTCCTATGTACATGTAGATAAGTCACACATATTGTACTGTACCTCGCAGTGGACTAAAAACTTTTATATCTTACAAGTACAAATGTAATATAAGAGTATCAACCTGTACTTCTGAATAAATGAGGTTTGAGCTTTAAGAACAGTCTCTTATCTTTAATCAGTCAGAATCAAATCTATGACAAAGTCTTCCAAATGTTCATAAAACATCCTGGGGAAAAAAAAAGAAGCAAACATTCCCTAGTGTACGAAGTACCAGACGAGTCTGAAAGATACTGTATTTATTTATTTATTTTAAATGACTTTTATCCTGCGCCCTACTGGAGTCAAAACGTGTGCCATATTTACACAGCTGCTCATGGAAGCCAACTAGAGCGTGGGTCATGCTTTCATAAGGATTTTATCTCACTGTGCATATATAAGGAAATTTATGGAAACTAAATCTGCCTAGCATATTATAAACATAGGCACAAAAGGGGAGAAAAACACTCCCCAGTGTATTTGGTCCACACAGCACACAAACTATCTGTGGATATGTGTTATGGTTTCACCTGTTGCACAGCCTCCCCTCCACCAGGGGTCCTCGGCAAGCTTCGTTTCCAGCTGCGCAAGTCACAACTATCCTGATCACCTAATGCCTCAGCTCCAGCCCTACTTAACCCAGCCTGTCCAATCCCTTGTTGCCTCTTCATTAAGTCCCCTTGGTTCTCTAACCTGGCCACCTCCTTCTCAATATTCTACTTTGTCTTGTGGCTTACCCAGGACTCCTGTTTTCCTTGGAGCCTATCCAGGCCTCCTACCTTGCCTTGCGGTGTACCCAGGCCTCCTGCCTTGTCTTGCGGCCTACCCAGGCCTCCTGCCTTGCCTTGTGGCCTCTCTTGTACTCTTCCCTTGCTCTGTGGCCCCTCTTGGCCTTTTGCCGTGCTCTGTACCCTCTCTTGGCCTTTTGCTTTGCCTTGCCTTGGGTCATTCCAGGATTTCTGGCCTTGCATGTGGTCCTTCCAGGCCTTCTGGCCTTGCTCTTCAGCCTCCCAGGCCTACCTGCCATGCTGAGTGCCCTTTTAGGCTTTTCTGCCTTACCTTACAGCCTCTGGGCTTGCTAGGTTCACCTAGCCAGCCATGTGCCCTTTTGGGCTTTCTTGTTTATTGTTACCTGTTCAATCTAAGTCCAGTCCTTGTCAAGTCCTTTCCTTGTCCAGTACTTGTTCTGTCTTGCACTGCCCAGTCCAATCCCTTGTCTGTTTCCCAGGCTTGCCCTTGTCCTTTTGCCCTTAGGCCTTGCCCTTATCCTCCAGCTCTGTATCCAGCTTCCAGTCTATACTTGCATTTATTTATTTATTTAAAAAGTTTTATGCAGCCTATACAATATGTGTAGGTCTAAGCAATTTACAAAGGATTACCGAGGCCTAAACGAAATTACTTTCAAGGATCGCTACCAACTGCCACTCATCTATGAGCTTTTCGACAGGCTTCAAGGAGCAAAGATCTTTTCGAAATTAGACTTCCGCAGAGCCTATAATCTGTTTCAGATCCGCGAGGGAGACGAGTGGAAGACCGCCTTTAACACATGTGATGGTTACTTTGAATACTGTGTGATGCCATTCGGGCTTTGCAACGCGCCTGCAGTATTTCAAAACCTGATGAACGAGGTTTTCAGAGATATGCTTTACCAGTGCTTAGTTGTATACCTCGACGATATTCTAGTCTTCTCGCAAGATATGATACATATGATATGATAGAGGTGTTTAAAAGCATGAGAGATCTATAATGGGTAGATGAGAATCGGTTATTTACTCTTTCAGATAGTAGAAAGACTAGGGGGCACTCCATGAAGTTAGCATGGGGCACATTTAAAACTATTCAGAGAAAGTTCTTTTTTACTCAACGCACAATTAAACTCTGAAATTTGTTGCCAGAGGATGTGGTTAGTGCAGTTAGTATAGCTGTGTTTAAAAAAGGATTGGATAAGTTCTTGGAGGAGAAGTCCATTACCTGCTATTAAGTTCACTTAGAGAATAGCCACTGCCATTAGCAATGGTAACATGGAATAGACTTAGTTTTTTGCTACTTGCCAGGTTCTTATGGCCTGGATTGGCCACTGTTGGAAACAGGATGCTGGGCTTGATGGACCCTTGGTCTGACCCAGTATGGCATTTTCTTATGTTCTTATGTTCTTAAGACTTTCAAAGCCATCACCAGGACTTCTCTCGTGTCCTCTAGTGGCTGCGAGATAATCAACTTTTCACCAAGCTTGAGAAGTGCTCCTTCGAACAAGAGACCATTCCTTTCCTCGGCTATGTGGTGTCCAGCCAGGGGTTTCGAATGGATCCTCAAAAATTGAAGAGCATCCGTAATTGGCCTCAACCTATGGGCCTCAAGGCTCTCCAGAGATTCCTTGGCTTCACCAATTACTATCGCTCTTTTATTCACCGTTATTCTACTCTGACCATACCACTCACGGCCTCGCAAGGGGGCCAACCCCTCTCAGTGATCACCCAAAGCTGTGACCGCCTTTCAGGATCTCAAGTCTGCCTTCCTTAAGAACCTTATCTCTGCCATCTGGACCCTACGTGCCCATTTGTGGTTGAGGTCGATGCTCCGACATTGGAGTAGGAGCCGTATTGAGTCAATACTCCACTACTCACACTCTACACCCCAGTTCTTTTTTTTCCTGAGGCTACATCAGGAGATAAAGAATTGTTGGCCATCAAGCTAGCCTTTGAGGAATGGCGACCCTACATCATGCTCAGCGTTTTCGCCAGGCCTACTGGTCCCTCTTCTTTACTTGATTCAATTTCATACTGCGTTACCGCCCAGCCAATAAGAATGGTCGCGACAACGCCCTCTCCAGGTCTTTCGTCACAGAGGATGTACCCGATACCCCTCGGCACATAATAGACCCTGCTAAGGTCATTCTGTCCACCACCTTTCCAGTACCACCGGGAAAGACGGTGGTTCCTCGCCCGCTACGACAGAAGGTTTTGCAATGGGCTCACGACTCTTTGATATCTGGACATCCGGGTCAGTCCAGGACTCTCTCCACTCTTCAGCAGTACTACTGGTGGCTTACAATTCGAAAGGATATCCAAGCTTACGTAGAGTCCTGTCCTACGTGCGCCGTCATAAGCCTCCGAGCGAGCCCTGGACCCATATCACAACGGACTTTACAGTGTATTTGCCCGTCTTCAATGGGAATTATACCATATAGGGCACTGTCAACTGCTTCTCTAAGATGGCACACTTTGTGGCTCTACCTGGCCTCCCAACAGCACCCCAGCTGGCCAAACTGTTCTTTTAGCATGTGTTCTGGCTCCACGGTCTTCCCAAGATTATTCTCTCTAACCGTGGGGTTCAATTCACTGCATGCTTCTGGAAATCTCTCTGCAAGACGTTTAATATTTCATTAGATTTCACCTTGGCTTACCACCCTCAAGCCAATGGCCAAACAGAGAGGACCAATAGAACTCTAAAGCAATTCTTGCGAGCCTACGTAAGTCTGCGGCAGGACAACTGGGTGGAGTTCGCATTAAATTCCCATCTGTCCACCTCTACCGGTTCTTCTCCTTTCCAGGTGGTCTATGGATGCCAATCTTTCCTACCACTCCTGCTCCCACTGTCCATGGCATCTCCAGCAGCGCAAGCAACTGCCCAAGAATTGCATCAATTGTGGCAAAATACCCAACTGCTCAAACAGGCTGCCCAGGCCTTTGATGTCTATCATCACGCAGCACCCCAGTTCCAACCTGGGGATAAGGTATGGCTCAGTACCAAATTTATTCAGTTCAAGCTGCCCTCAGCTCGCTTTGCTCCTAGATATATTGGTCCCTTTCCAGTGCTCCGCCGTCTCGGCCCCATTACCTACCGACTCCAGTTGACTTCCTCACTCAAGATTCACAATGCTTTTCACGTTTCTCAACTAAAACCTCTGATTCTCTCAGGACTTTCTAAGAAACCACTGGACCCCCTACCGCTGTCCTCATAAGCAGATGTCACCTATCAGGTCCAAGATGTCCTGGACATTAGGAAACATGGAAGAAAATGGGAATACCTCCTCTCACGGGAGGGCTTTGGACCTGAGGAGAACAGCTGGGAACCCATGGCCAATATCCTGGACAAGGATATAATTAGGCAGCTCCATGCCAAGCATCCTCACAAACCCAAGCCCCCTGGGAGGGGCCTTAAGAGGGGAGTACTGTCATGCCCGTCAGATGCAGATGGCTGCATCCACATTTACTTACATCCAGCACCGTTCTTCTGCCCTCCCCGGGTCTGCTCGCGGCGCAGGCTAGTCTCCACCACTGCATTCCCCATGGCTCCTCATGGTGGCCAAGATGCCACCACCATCCATGTCGACTTTGGGCCTTCCTAGGCGCGCGCGCACCACCAGGCCCTCCTTTGAAGTCTCTTTGGCGGGAACCTCAGGGGCGTCCTTGATTGATGATGTCATCGGATCAAGGTACTTAAGCTAAACCTTCGCCCCCAGCTAGCCGACTTGACAACAAGTTCAGTATGTCTCTACAAGCTCCTGCCTCCGTGTTCCTGTGGCTACGCTATCGGACTCCTTGGACTTTGGACTCTGTCTGGTACCCACTTCTCGGGGGCCAGTGTGCGCACTCTAGAGGGACTTGGTCTCCTGGCCTCCCCCGCTCCTTGGGCTGGCCCTGTGCCTCCTGACATCCTACCCTGCAAGGCTCCCTGATCCTCGGGGCTGCACCCTGGAACACCTTTACCACACGGGAGTTCTACCTCAGTGCTTCCCCGCTCCTCAGGGCTTCCTCGCTTCTCAGGGCTTCCCCACTCCTCAGGGCTTCCCCACTTCTCGGGGCAGTGCTCCCATGCCATACTGAGACTGTCCACACTTACCCGCTCCTCAGGGTCGCGCTTTCGTGCTATACAGAGACTACCAGCACTTCCCCGTTCCTTGGGGCAGTGCTTCCATGCTATACAGAGACTGTCAGTACTTCCCGCTCCTCGGGGTTGAGCCTACATCATCATTGTAGACCTGACTTGGGATTCCCTGCTCCTCAGGTTGGCCTTCGTCATTGTGTCAGCACTTCCTTCGCTGCACAGCTCCGCCCCTCAGAGTTACCTCTCCGGAATACCTCCTGCACGGCCAATCTCGTGCCTCCTGCTCTGTGGCCTGCCTAACACCTTTCCCCTCAGGGGTCTCTGCTCAGGTATTATCTCCAGCCTGTCTACCTACTGTGGGAATCCCTCCTGGCTCCTCGGGACCTCTCCACAATCTCACCCAGAGCTCTCTGCTGTGCCTGACCTCGCCTCCCGATGGTGTGGACTTGTGGGGCTCCTCCCCACAGGTGGTAAGAACTCTCATCTCAGGCCAAGGGTCCACATACCCACAAACCACAGCAGCGAGGATCAAATCCAAGGAATCCGTCCAAAGCGTGGTCAGGAAACAGGAAGCTGGAACTGGAGCACAAGGACTGGAACAGGAATCCAAGGAATCCATCCAAAAGGTAGTCAGGAAACAGGAAGCTGGAACTGGAGCACAAGGACTGGAACAGTAACACGGAGGCTGGAACTTGGTCAGGAACAGGAACACGGATGAGCAGCAACTAAGCACACAACAGGAAGCATGGAGTCCTGTTGCCAAGGCAAGCTCTGACTGTCAGAGCTTGCCTTAAATAGTCCCAGACCGATGACACCATCGGGAAGGACTGGCAGCCCTAGCCTGCCCTGGGCCCTTTAAATGAACTAGAGGAGCGAGTGCATGTGCCTAGGGGGACCGGATGCAAGGGGCAGATGACAGCAGTGTCTCCGCCGCGTTCCAAGGCCTACCAGTGGCAAGGCAGGGGCGCGAAGAGGAGAGTAGCGCTGGGGGAACCCCCTCCGCATCACCAGGGAACTAGGGCCCGCCCCCAGCAAGGTGGTGCGACGCCGGGTGAGGAAGGCCGGTCGCGGGCTCTGCGGCCGGCCGACGTAACAGTACCCCCTCCTCTAATCCCCTTTTATGAGGGTCTGAGTGGCTGGGGCACTGAATGTCCCATAGCTCATGCGGATCCGTGGACTGAAGTCCCACTGAACACAGAGGGATAAACATTTCAGAGTTGCCTTGAACAACGACCGGGGCCCCAGACGGGGTGGAGAGAGCCGAAGAGGGGAGCCTTTTTCCCTTCTCTTGTTGCAGAAGGGCATGCAGACTCTGGATCTCCCCTTCCTTGTAGGTCAAAAGGGATACGAATCCCTTTATGGCTCCATTGTGTTCCTTTACGAAAACTTCGTGTTCAGCCATTCTTTGCATCAGCTGTTCATTCAGCTGTGTGAAGACAGCCCTCAAGATGTTCTTCAGGAGGAAGCAAGGGTTAGTCTGAGTCTCCTGAGACCTTTTGCTTTGGTGGAGAAGGTTAGGGAAAGCAGTAGCCACGATCAACGAATGGGGAGAATCTACCGGTTCTAAACAGTTCTACACCGGTTCTAAACAGTCCTTGTGCTCCAGTTTCAACTTCCTGTTTCCTGACTACCTTTTGGATGGATTCCTTGGATTCCTGTTCCAGTCCTTGTGCTCCAGTTCCAGCTTCCTGTTTCCTGACCACGCTTTGGACGGATTCCTTGGATTTGATCCTTGCTGTTGTGGTTTGTGGGTATGTGGACCCTTGGCCTGAGATGAGAGTTGTTACCACCTGTGGGGAGGAGCCCCACAAGTCCACACCGTCGGGAGGCGAGGTCAGGCACAGCAGGGAGCTCTGAGTGAGATTGTGGAGAGGTCCTGAGGAGCCAGGAGGGATTCCCACAGTGGGCCCCAGGAGGGATTCCGAGCACTGTGGACCCCACTGGATGAGATCGGCCATGGCCCAGTCAAACCTCGGTTGGTGCTTTTGTAACCATAGCAGGCCCAGATTAATTGGGTTCACAGCTTTAGGAAGGACATAGAAGGAGATGAGTTCTGTGTGATCCGGCCCAATTCTCAGCGTAAGAGGACACGTGGTCCGGGTCACCAAACCGGGGAGGAAGTCTCCATGAATTGAGGAAAGAGCCAACGGTGGTGTCAAGGGAAGTGTGGAGATTTGGTACTGGTCTACGAGTTCCTGCTGAATAAAGTTTCCTCTGGTGCCGGAGTCCATTAAGACCTGAGTGGCAAAACAAATAAGAGGTTGTTCCAAGGAGGCTGGCAATAGAAATAAGGGTGATACCATAGCAAGACCAAGGGTTACTGATTCTGATGTCTCCTGCGTAACGAGGCGGTGCCAGTAAGGGAAGGACTGCCCGACCAGAATCAGAGACTGGCATGGAAGCCGCTGGGGGTGGCAATGGGATGCTAGGTTGGGTCAGAGAGTCTTGGCGAGTGGCAAGGCAATTCACGTCAGCTACCACCAGTTCTAAGGCCGACTGGAGTTTTTGCAACTTCAGGTCAAGCCCAGGGACGGCCTTCAGCACAGCCAAATCCGCCAGGTGTGAATCTAATCAGGCATTGAGGCATTCTATGGAAGCGGCCAACGCCTCAAGAAACCGCTGCTGTTCCTAGATCTTCAAGGCCAGGCCTGGAATGGCCTGGAGAGTAGAAGGCTCCGCCGAGTCCATGGCCTTGGCAATCTTTGTGGAGGTGGACCCTTGGCCCGAAGTAGTGTTGGCGTCACCCATGGGGGAAACCCCCACAGGTCCCCACCATCAGGAGGTGGGGCCGAACAGGAAGCAGAGGCCAACTGGAGCTTCACCAATACCAGCCCTCATTCCCCACAGGTTGAGCCCTTGGGTACCGGGGCCGGCTGGTCTTAGGCGGGCCTCCACGTGGTTGATCCTGGAGAGAATGTCCAATGATAATCAGCTAGAGACAAGGTCAGGTTCAAACTGAAGTCAAGGCAGGCACCTGGAATCAAAGTCAGGAACATGCAAGGGTCAAATCCAAGGAATCCATCCAGAGCGTGGTCAGGAACAAGCGAGGGTCAAATCCAAGGAATCCATCCAAAGCATGGTCAGGAACAAGCGAGAGTCAAATCCAAGGAATCCGTCCAAAGCGTGGTCAGTAACAAGTGAGGGTTAAATCCAAGGAATCCGTCCAAAGGGTAGTCAGGAAACAGGAAGCTGGAACTGGAGCACAAGGACTGGAACAGAAACACAGAGGCTGAAACATGGTCAGGAACAGGAACACGGACGAGCAGCAACTAAGCACACGACAGGAAGCATGGAGAACTGTTGCCAAGGCAAGCTCTGACTGTCAGAGCTTGCCTTAAATAGTCCCAGACCGATGACATCATCGGGAAGGGCCAGCAGCCCTAGCCTGCCGCGGGCCCTTTAAATGAACTACAGGAGCACGTGCCTAGGGGGACCGGATGCAAGGTGCAGACGACGGCGGCATCTCCACCACATTCCAAGCCCCACCGGTGGCAAGCAGAGCCACGAAGAGGAGAGTAGCGCCGGGGAAACAAACCTCCGCATCGCTGGGGAGCAGGGTCCGCCCCCAGCAAGGCAGCGCAACGCTGGGTGAGGAAGACCAGTCGCGGGCTCCGCAGCCGGTCGACATAACACCTACAAGTATGTAGGGAAGCCTTGACAATAACGAGTAAACCTCATCCACACTAGTTAGGTCATGGTTCTGAAAAAGGGATGTAGCCATCTGGACAGATGGTATTTAAGATTAGTATCATAGTCGTAGAGCCAAGTCTCAGAAATCAAGACAGTGTCAGAAGAATGAATAGATATTAGATTGTGAATGATGGGAACTTTTTTCTGATAGATTGGGCATTAAAGATCATTAATAAGATAGAGGTAAACATTAGAGTAGCAGCTGTAATAGAGGGCAAGATGGTAATTAGAGAAGATTTTTGGGTGGGAGGAGGCTTTCAATGGTAGAAATTGAGATTATCATATTTACTATGGCTAGTTACAGTATGGATTTCCATGATAGCAAAATATGTAGTATATCACAATAAATTAAATTGAGAAGGTGAAAATGAACTGAATACAACCTGTATGAATTTGTGGTTATTTCCATACACATCGGACGTTTACGGAAAAAGGGTGCAGAAGGGTGCACAAAGGGGCATGCCTCTTTATCGCGCACCTTCGGTGCACGGTGCATCCAGCGGCAGACTGAGCTCCTTAGGCTGGTGCCTGAGTGATGTCATGGTAGGTGAGGCGGGACAAGCCTGCACAGTACAGGGGAGCTGCGGGATGGATGTTGCAGCAAAGTTCCGGCAGCAGTAGGCAAACAGGGTTCCCAAGATGGAAATGAGGAACTGTCAGAGGCAGGAGATGAAAGTGTCACTCCAGCAGCACGCTGAGTCCCTTATGATAGCGCCTGAGTGATGTCACAGTGGGCAGGACAGGACAAGCCCGTGAGGCAAAGGGGAGCTGCAGGATGGAGGTCACAGCACAGTTCTGGCAGCAGTAGACAAACAGGGCTCCCAAGATGGAAATGAGGAACTGACAGAAGCAAGAATTGAGCTCCCAGTCAACCTGGATCCAGTTCTCAGCCAGTACCTGCCCTTAGATTCCAGCCCCTGCCTGACCCTAGCTCCCAGCCTGTACACAGCTTCCACTCTGCACCAGCACCATGATGTTTTCAAGAAGGCAAGTCCTACCTGCCCCAAGAAACCAAGGGCTCAACTTGCGGGGGAGGGGGCTGGTTAGGCAGAAGACCAGCTCCAGACTGGCCCTGTGGTCCTATCCTGCTTCTGACTCCAGCTTGCTGCCCCATAACAATAAATGGAGGTCTAAGGAGCTTGTGCAGCTAAGTAAATAGAACATTTTACAGTAGAAGACTTATCTAATCAGATCTATTTATTTATTTAACTGTTTTATATACCGTCATTCCATGTGAGAATCACTAATTCATAATCCAAAAATAAAAAAAAATAAAAAATCTGCTCGCGGCCCGCGGGTTGGAAAACGGATGCTCAATTTTGCCAGCGTCCATGTTCCGAACCCGTAGCTGTCAGGGGGTTTGACAACCGACGCCGGTAAAATTAAGTGTCGGCTGTCAGACCCGCCGACAGCCGCTGCTTCCGCCAATAAGGAGGCGCTAGGGACGCGCCTCCTTATTAGCATGGGCCCTAATTTAAATACTGAATCGCGCGCCCAGGAGAGGTGCCTGGGTGCGCGTTGGGAGAGCGGGCGCTCGCCTCGGAGCGCCAGCTCTCCTGCGCAGTTTACTGTATGGGCCTGATAGTTACTACATATACATGATCAGTTATTTCACTGACTAGGCCACACTGGGCCTGTCAGCCCCACCAAATAATAATATAAACAGCAGCAGATTCAAACTCCTACTGTAGAGTTATTAACTTTCAGCCCGGTTCTCAGGACTCAACCAACCTCCTTTTTCTCACATGCCTTTTTCTATCTGATTCTTCTGGGTAGGAACAGTGACTCAGCAGGTTTCTGAATCTATAGTGAACTCCCTAGAATCTGGCTAATACAGGCCCAAGGACCAGATCTTCCAGTTGAGAATATACACTCCATCACAAGTGGGGCAAATTAGCTAAGTATTTCTCCCATAGAACAAAATGTGAAATCCCTTAGTACATATGATCAAATTGCTGAGCCACTTGGATTTTGCTCAGCTTTTATTCACATTTGGAAACATGGTGCAATTGTACAGTTCCATAGATCATTCATGCAAATGACTGCTGTTGCGTCGGAGGTGGACCCTTGGGCTGAAGTGGGGTTGATGCAACCCATAGGCAGGGACCTACGGGTCCCCACCGTCAGCAGATGAGGTGGGCTGAAGCTAAAGGCCACTGGAGCTTCACCTATACCAGCCCTCATTCCCCTCGGATTGAGCCTTTGGGTGCCAGGGCCGGCAGGGCTTAGGTGGGCCTCAGAGTTAGCTAGAGATGGAAGGCGGTTCAGCCCAGAGATAGCAGCCGGTAGATGGCGTAGTCCTATCCTGGACAGGATTCGGAACTGGAACTCGGGCGCCAGAGGAACAATAGGTAGCTGGAGGCGCTCGAGCAAAGAAAGGCCTAAGCCTTGTAAGTCCACGTCGAGAGAATAGGCAAGGAGAGGCGTCACTAACAAGCAAGGATCAGAGCGGTGGCAAGTAGAAGTTGTGGCAAGCGATGTAGACTCTGGACACAGAAGAGTCTATAGCGTAGTTGTTCAAAGCAAGGTCAGGATGCGGGAGAAGGCAAGTGTAGTCAATCAAAGCAATGGTCAGAATACGGAGAAGGCAGGCGTGGTCAGGCATAGCGGAGGTCCAGGGCTGGAGAAGAGGCTGAAGAGTAGTCAGCATAGCGGAGGTCCGGGGCTGGAGAGAAGCTGAAGAGTAGTCAGGCGTAGCGGAGGTCCGGGGCTGGAGAGAAGCTGAAGAGTAGTCAGGCATAGTGGAGGTCCGGGGCTGGGAGAGAAGCTGAAGAGTAGTCAGGTGTAGCAGTGGTCAAATCCAAGAGTCAGTCCACCATAAGACGAACAGGAACAAAGAGAATAGGAACTGGGACCCACAGAAGACAGGAACACCACAAAGACACAATTCTGGAATCAGCAACGAGTACTCGGAATACGAGGAGACCTGTTGCAAAGGCAATGCTATGGAGCGAGGCTTGAGCTTCTATACGCTGAAGAGTCTGACGTCAGCATCTGGGTCCGCGGCCAGCTTCCCACCACGGGCCCTTTAAAAGAACTAGAGATGCGCGTGCGCGCCTAGGAAGGGGCGCGGCATGATGGTGGCGTCTCTCCGCGGGGCCACGCAAAGAGGCCCGACGAGTTAGGGACGTCTTGGCTGGAACACTGGGTGGTGAGGCAGGACCAGAGCACTGGAGGGAACCCGAGGTCGGAGCTGGCGGCCCACCGCAGCCAGAGAAGATGAACCAGGCCATGTAGCCCGTCTGAGAACGTGAGAGTCCTGCACCGCGGGGCTGCCGTGGGCGGCACGCGTAACAATTGCTTTGACTGCTCTAATGGTTTGATTATATTGTTTTTTTACATGTGGCCACCATTTGGGTTTACCTTGCTTTGTGCATAGGTTCTGATGATAAGTAAAATAAATTCAGTAATGTTTCATTCTTTCTTTGTTTCTATCCTGGAAACATTTCAGAAGAAGGGAGAACGGGTTCAGCGACAGGTACATTAGCAATTTTTTTAAACATTGTTTCAGATAAAAAATTATAACAGCCAGATTTTCATATATTATAGTTAACAGTATAGGCAGACTTTACCTATCATGCTAATATCTATCTGGAAAGATAGAAAATTCGGAACTAAACAGGAGGAAATATATGTTTTTGGCATTTTTTTAATAAAAATATTCAGAGTTCCATATTCAGATGCTGGCCATCTTGTAAGGTTAGCCAAATAAAGTTACCCGGCTAACTTTACTGGGATATTCAGCAATCCTAAAGTTAGCCAGCAATGTTGGCTGGGTAACACTGAAAATTGGCAATTATCCGCCTAGTTTAGCTAGATAGCTAGCTCCACCCCAGAACAGTCCTACTCCACCCTCAAACTAGCCTGATAACCTTTTAGCGGGATAAACAGTTATCTGGCTACCTCAAGGCTGGTCAGTATGGCCAGATTGTCAAATCCTGCCATTTGCCCTGCTAAGTCTGAACTTACCCCAGGCCAAATGGCACTGAATACGGGCCTCATTAATTGTATTTCATACTCTCATTTTTAAACATTTTTACCAATATTCCACAATTACAAATAAGGAGCCTGATGTTTAAAAAAACATAGTCGGGATAAATTGGATTTATCCAGCTAAGTGGCACCGCTGAATATTTATTTATACTTTTCTATACCGATATTAGTGGGGACATCATATCAGTTTACATCGAACAACAAAGCATAAAGAATGGAATTACATAAAAGAGGGAGGTGTGGATGGAGAGATAGGAACTGTAAGAACGTAGGTTGAAAGTACATAGGAATCAGGCTACTCTGAAACATATGAGAGCCAATGAACTTTGGGATTATATTTGTATAACCAGATAAAAACAACACAAAATAACTATGTATAAGGGTTTGGAATAGATTTGCATAGGAGGTTCAGGAGTGTTTGCATGGTTCCAGTGTGTTTGCTTGGTGGTGGGAAGGGTGTTATTGTTGATAGGCTTGTTTGAAAAGCCAGGTTTTCAAGTTGGCTCTGAATTTAGAGGTACAAGTCTCGAGTCTAAGATAGGGGGCAAGGAATTCCAGAGCGTGGGTCCAGCAATAGATAGGGCTCTTTCCCTTGTGGTAGTAAGGTGTGCTTTTTTTTAGTGGGGGTATGTGGAGTGTTCCATTATTGGAGGCTCTGGTGATTTGTTGGAACGTACAGGGCAGAAGAATGGCTCAGAGAGCCAATTTGAATTGTGTGTGTGTGTGTATAGCTTTGTGGGTCAATGTTAGAGTTTTATAAATGATGTGAGAGGGATTGGGAGCCAGTGCAAGTTCATGAGAGAAGGGGAGTGATATGGTTGTATTTGCGGGCATTAGAGATTTTTTTTATTTTTATTTATTTAAGTTTTTCTATACCGGCATTCGCGATAAAATCGCATCATGTCGGTTTACAATTAACAAGTAGATAGGGAACAAAAGGCAATAAATAACATTGATCTAAGTAATAATAATAATAAAATAATAGTAATAGTAGTAAAAAACGTTAAACAAGAGAAGGCTAAGGAATGCAGTTACAATAAAACAAGGGAGTAATATAACTTGGATCAGAGAAAAAGAAGCAGGGGTTTAAATATATATAACATATATGCCAGTCCATGTGCTTATAGCGTTGAAGATAGTTCTTGCTACTGCATTCTGCAGCATTTGGAGGGGTTTTATTGTAGAGTAGGGGAGGCCAAGGAAGAGGGAGTTGCAGTAGTCCATTTTTGTTGAGAGAGTAGCTTGTATGACAGTCCAAAAATCACTGGCATGAAGAAGGGGTCAGGTTAGTCAGCACCATTTAGCCGGATAAATGTCTATTCAGCTAAGTTTATAGCCGTATAACTCAGAGGCGGGAATGGTGTATCACGGGAGTAATTGAGTTAGATGGATAAGTTATCGACTAAGGGCCTTATTTTCCAGACGGATTGCACGCGATAAGGGACGTTTCGCACACGACAAGTCCCTTATCGCATGCGATACCAAGATGGGGGCGGAGTCGGCCCCGGAAAAGGAGGAGTCGGGGCGTCATCAGGGCCGACTCCACGAAGACGCCGCGGACTACAAATAGGTAAGGCCCTTTTCGCGTCCTGGTTCGCACCCAATAGCTACACCTTCTATGGTGGCGCTATTGGTGCGAAACCGGACAGCGATTGCACCGCCCAGTCCGGCAGTGGTGCGATCGCTGCCGGATAGCACAGGACCACCCCCCGGGTCGACCCCCACCCCTCATTACCTAAAGTATCGCAGGTCTGCAATACTTTAGAAAATGAGGCCCTAAGTCTGATATCCCGATAACTATCCAGCTAACTCTGATGGGTTACAGAGCTGCAAGGAGAAGTTCAGACAATTTTGGAGCAATCTTTACAGACTTAAAATAATTAAATTCGAGAGAGTACAAATATTTGCTAGAACCTCATCCAACTGCACTGTATTTTTATACTGTTCCCAAGCGTTCTTAAATCATTAAACAACCCTCCTGGAAGGCCGATTATGTTATGATTCCTGCCCGCGGAGCTACTCTCCGCGAGCAGGCCTCGCCACATACCTGATCTCTCCGACGCAGCAGGATGCCGCCGATTCTGTTTGCCACGGCCCGGAGGCCGTGGTTCGTCTTCCCTTTGTGGCGGGACGCCGCCGACGCCATCTTCTGGCGGCCTGCTCCGCTGCAGAGGGTGCCACCCTTGCGGCAGGGAGCCGCCGCCCTGGACCATCTTTGAGCGGCAGGGATGGTCCGCTGCCAACTCTGACATCTTCATAGGGCCTGGAGGTCGCCCTGAGCCTTCAGCCCTATAAAAGGGATTCTTCATCAGTCTCTAGGGCCTTTGGATTGAGTTGCCTGTGCTCCTTCGTCAATCCAGTCCTCCATGATCTCCTTGTGTTGATGGCTTCGTGTTCAGTGTTTTAGTTGCCCTGTTTCCAGTCCTGGTGTTGCTCGGATCCTGATTGTCCTTGTCTTCAGCTGTTTCCTGCTCCAGATTGTTCATCATCCAGGTCTTCGGCTGTCTTCAGGTTCCTGACGTCTTTAGATGTCTTCAAGTTCCCGGTACCTGATGTTCCATGTCTCTGTGTTCCAGAGGTCCCTCGTCCAGGCTTCCTCGTTGTCTCAGCCTTCCTGGTGTTCTGGACTTTCCTGATGTTTGCTTCTGTGCTCTGGAGCCTTCTGTTCTGCCAGCTGTGGATCTCCAGGTGACACTGTTCTGTCTTAGGAGATGCCGGCAGTGGACTGGTGTCCTGTGCTCCTGAGCCGTCCTGTCCTGCCAGCCTTGTGGAGCTCGGGATGACATCGGCTTCGTCGTCAGAGTCTCACCTTGGCTGGATTCCTTTCCTGTGCTCGCCCTGCTCTCTGTGGTCCGTGACCAGCCTCCTCGGGCTGTGTAGGGCGCGCAGTGGGACAGGGTGTTCCGCGACCAGCCCATTGGGTCCGCCCATGTAGGTGTGCTGTGTAGGGCGCCCTGAGAGACAGTGCCAATGTCTACCTTCCCAGCTTCTCGTCTTGTCAGGACTTCATCAAGTTCCTCGTCTTGTCTCTGATGCCGTCGCATCAGCCTTGGTGTCATGTCTTCGCTTCAGGCTTGGTATCATGTCTTCGCATCAGCCCCTCGTCAGTGATGTCTTCGCATCAGCCTTGGTGTCATGTCTTCACATCAGCCCCTCGTCAGTGATGTCTTCACATCAGCCCCTCATCAGTGATGTCTTCGCATCAGCCCCTCGTCTGTGATGCCATCGCATCAGCCCTCATCTGTGATGCCATCACATCAGTCATAGTCCCAAGTCTTCTGTGTTTCAAGGACTCCATCTGCCCTCGACCTCGTTCCGGCCTGCCGCCCATTGCCGTACCCAGCGGCAGGTCCGAAAGGGCTTGGAACGGTCGGAGGACTGTTCATCAATCAACATTGCGTTGTTGGTTGTCTGGGGTGTGCAGGTCCGGTTGAGGGTCAGATCTTGTATCCTAGTCCTTGCGTCTGCCATGTCTTGCCATGTACCCATGCTCGCACTGGTTCACCTCCCACGGTTTGGCTTGGGGCTCCTCCCTGGGTCATGCCATGGCCCAAGGGTTCACAATCCTGTTTTAGAGACGACCGCGCCTCCGTGCCTCGGAGCGTGACGGCCGACGGAGGTCGCACTCGTAACAGATTATGTCTGGTATCAGCTCTATATTTTAACTGTTAGCAAAATTCATTGACGGTTGCTACAACTATTAGTGACATAGACCAGATCATATGTGCGCAATTCTATACATTTTATTAATGATCTTCAGGCACTACCTATGGCAGAGCCAACATGGATCTTAGTAACTGTGGATATTACATCATTGTATACATTCATTCCACAACAGAATTATACATTTAAATCAGAGTTTTATCAGCAATTAAAATTATCCCAATGGGATCCCATTTAGCACCATCTGTAGCATGTCTATATGTATCATCGTTTGAAAATGAATATATTATCCAGCAAGCTTTTTGATTTTGTGACATTTTGGAAGCATTACATTGACAATCTTTTTAGGTTCTGGTCGGGTGGACAGACTAAACTAATGGAATTTAAGAAGTAGATTAATACTGTCAATGTCAATTTAGAATTTATAATTCAGTATCATCAGACTCAATTGCCATTTTTTAATATTATGGTATACAAGGAAGATAGCTTTATATATATTATATATATATACATGTGAACCGATGTGATGTACCCCAACGAATGTCGGTATATAAAAGCAAATAAATAATAATAAATAAATAGTGTGTGTGTGTGTGTGTGTGTGTGTGTGTGTGTATATCTAATATATATATAGATATACACACACACATCAATCTATAGGAAACCTATGGATAAGAATGTGCTTCTACATTTTTGCAGTTTTCATCCACGCAGATTAAAAAAGAACATCCCGTATGGGTAACTTTATGTTACTGCCGGTTATGTACATCTACTGATGAATATAAGATCAGAGCAGTAGAATTAGTAGAGAAATTTATTTAACGTGGGTATTCCAAGAAATGTGCTAAACAAGCTTATAGGAGAAGACTGTATGCCAATAGGCAGAATCTGTTATTGCCTACTGAGGGTCCCATATGCTGCATACCTATTCTACTAAAATGTTGCACATCAAACATTATTTTGAAGCATTGGTCTGTTATGTCATCTATTTCATGCTTCAGTAAGAACTCTATTTTGCAGGAAAGAAGGGGAGGAATTTGAGGAATCTTTTGACTGATACTCAAATTCAACCAATAGGTAGTTCTGAAGAGAAGGTTCAATTTACTTGTTCTGTGTTAGGCCTACCGGCCTCCGGACATTTTCTCGCTCCTCTGCTGCCGCTCCTGCTTCTTCGGCAGCAGCACGGGCAAGCCCCCGGCAAGGCTGATGCTCTCCCCGCGCCACCGGGGCTGCTCCGCTCCTGCCACAGGTACAGACGCTGCCGAAGTTGGCCTCGTCGGCCCTGCCCCCTAGGCATGCGTGCGCGCACGGCCCACACAAATTTAAAGGGCCCGCAGCTGAGAGACGCTGCGGACCCCTCCCGGTCAAGTCGAGAGCGGCCCTATTTAATCCCACCAGTAGTACCTTTGCCAGATGATTTGGCAACAGGTCTCCCTTGCATACTTTGCTTGCTCCAGCGTTTGGACCCTGCTTCCGTCTTCTATTCCTGCCTTGCCCGCCTGTACCCGCTCCGGTTCCTGCCTCTGCCTTCCTTTGCCTGTTCCAGTCTCCAGCTTCCCTCTCTTCCTTCAGACGGATTTCCCTGGCTTGACCTTTGGACCAGATCTCACGTTGCCTGATTGTCACCTGCCACCGACTCTTGGACTGGACCTCACGTTGCTTGATTGCCACCTGCCACCCACCGACCTTTGGACCGGACCTCATGTCACCTGATTGCTGCCTGCCACCCACCGACCTTTGGACCAGACCTCATGTCGCCTGATTGCTGCCTGCCACGACCACCGGACTGGATCTTGTCTCCACAGGGGCCCCTCCTAAGCCCAGCCGGTCCCGGCACACAAAGGCTCAACCCACGGGGAACGGGATTGGGATTGGTGAAGCCCCAGCTGGCCCCTGCCTTCCGTCAGCCTCGCCTCCTGTTGCTGGGAACCTGCGGCAGGTCTTCCTCTCAGGTAGCGACAATCCCAGCACAGGCCAAGGGTCCCATTTCCACCGAGGTCACAACATTCTGGTTGTTCAGTATGTGAGAATGTGCTATCTATTCAAGTGTTTAATCATTCTTATTTAAAACATCCTTATCATTTATTTAGACAGCAGGGTTCATTTATGCTATTGTCTGTCCATGTGAAAATATATATTGGACAGACAAGGCGGGAGATCAAATCCAGGATTATCGAACAAAAGTTGTTTTTTTTGGAGAAAACGGTGTACCATTAGTTGATCATTTAAATTACAAGCTCATTCTATGGAGGATGTCAAATTTTTTGTGATTCAACAGATGCAGAGGGATAGTGGAGGTAGATTTGTACAGCACCTATGGCAGACTGAACAGCAATTCATTTGCATATGGAATACCCTAGTCCCATGGGACTTAATAAGAAAATTGAATAGATGGCGTTTTGGGGTTTTTTTTAAATTATTGAATAGGATTATGTTGGATCTATGGGAGAGCTTTTGATTGAGTTTGGTAAGGGGATAGGTGCATTCCAATTTTTTGAAGGATGATAGGGAGGTTATGATTGGTGCAAAAGTGGCAAACCTCACAAGTCACCTAGAAAGGATTATAGAGAGTGCTGGGGAGGAGCCGGCTGTCGTGGCACATGAGGGCACGAACAACATAGGAAAATGCGGGACGGAGGTTCTGGAAGCCAAATTTAGGATTTTAGGTAGAAAGCTGAAATTGAGAACCTCCAGAGTGGCATTCTCTGAAATGCTTCCTGTTCCACACACAGGTCCCCAGAGGCAGGCAGAGCTCCAGAGTCTCAATGTGTGGACAAGATGATGGTGCAGGGAAGAGGGATTCAGTTTTGTAAGGAACTGGACAAACTTTTGGGGAAGGGGATTTTCTGAAAGGATGGGCTCTACCTTAACCAAAATGGAACCACGCTGCTGGTGCTAACTTTCAAAAAGGAGACAGAGCAGCATTTAAACTAGAACAATGGGGAAAGCCAACAGTCACTCAGCAGTGCAAGGTTTGGAGGAATGTATCTTTGAAGGATACTAATGAAACAGGAGAGTTAGGGCATCCCAGCAGAGAGGTTCCAATATATGCAAAAGTAGCCCATGTGCCTATAAGAAAAGAATCATCTAAGCTAAAGAATTACAAATTATCCATATCAACTGAAAAGAAGGTTGTTAATACAAACAAAAAATGCACTTTGAAATGTCTGTATGCCAATGCCAGTCTAAGAAGTAAGATGGGAGAGTTTAGAGTGTATAGCAGAAAATGATGAGATAGACATAATTGGCATCACAGAGACCTGGTGGAAGGAGAATAACCAATGGGACAGTACTATATCAGGGTACAAATTACATTGTGATGATAGGGAGGATCAACTTGGTGGGGGTATGACACGTTTTTAGCTTTTATAATTATTGTCTTAAAATTAGATTATGTATGTTTTTATTTTTGTTAACCGTTTTGATTAATTTCCAATTGTAAAAGCGGTATACAAACATTTTTAAATAAATAAATAAGGGTAGAAATCCCATGTGTGTGGGTAAGAGTATAGTGATAGGAATATACTATCATCCACCTGGCCAAAATGATCAAACAGATGATGAAATGCTAAGAGAGATCAGGGAAGCTAACCAAGTTGGCAGTGCAGTAATATTGGGAGATTTCAATTACCCTAATATTGACTGGGTAAATGTAACATCAGGACATACTAGAGACATAAAATTCCTGGATGTAATAAAGAACTGCTCATGGAGCAATTGGTTCAGGAACCAACGAGAGAGGGAGCTATTTTAGATTTAATTCTTAGTGGAACGCAGGATTTGGTGAGAGAGGTAATGGTGGTGGGGCCACTTGCAACAATGATCATAACATGATTAAATTTGAACTAATGACTGGAAGGGGGACAATATGTAAATCTAAGCTCTAACACAATTATCAAAAGGGAAACTTTGATAAAATGAGGAAAATAGAAAAAAATTAAAGATGCAGCTGCAAAGGTTAAAAGTGTACAACAGGTGTGGACATTATTTAAAAATACAATCTTAGAAGTGCAGTCCAGATCTATTCCTTGCATTAAGATAGGTGGGAGAAAGGCAAAACGATTACCGGCATGGTTAAAAGGTGAGGTGAAGGAGGCTATTTTAGCCAAAAAAAAACCTTCCTTCAAAAATTGGAAGAAGGATCCATCTGAAGAAAATAGGAAAAAGCATAAGCATTGTCAAGTTAGGTAAAAACATTGATAAGGCTGGCTAAGTGAGAATTTGAAATAAAATTGGCTGTAGAGGCAAAAACTCATAATAAAAACTTTTTAAAATATATCTGAAGATAGAAACCTGTGAGGGAGTCGGTTGGACCGTTAGATGACCAAGGGGCTCATTGTACATGAAGACTAGAGGGTGGCCAACTTAACCCCAATATTTAAAAAGGGCTCCAGGGGCAATCCAGGAAGCTATAGACCAGTAAACCTGACTTCAGTGCCAGGAAAAATAGCGGAAACTATTCTAAAGATCAAAATCACAGAGCATCTAGAAACACATGGTTTACCGGAACACAGTCAGCATGGATTTACCCAAGGCAAGTCTTGCCTCACAAATCTGCTTCATTTTTTTGAAGGGGTTAATAAATATGTGGATAAAGGTAAGCCAGTAAATGTAGTGTATTTGGATTTTCAGAAGGCGTTTGACAAAATCCCTCATGAGAAGCTTCAAGGAAATTAAAAAGTATTGGGATAGGAGGCAGTGTCCTTTCTTAGATTACAAACTGGTTGAAAAACAGGAAACAGAGGGTAGGATTAAATGGTCAATTTTCTCAGTGGAAAAGGTAAACAGTGGAGTGCCTCAGGGATCTGTACTTGGACTGGTGCTTTTCAATATATTTATAAATGATCTGGAAAGGAATATGACGAGTGAGATAATCACATTTACAGATGATACAAAATTATTCAGAGTAGTTAAATCACAAGTAGATTGTGATAAATTGCAGGACTACCTCGTGAGACTGGAAGTTTGGGCATCCAAATGGCAGATGAAATTTAATGTGGACAAGTGCAAAGTGATGCATATAGGGAAAAGTAATCCATGCTATATTACACAATGTTAGGTTCCATATTAGGAGCTACCACCCAGGAAAAGATCTAGGATCATAGTAGATAATACATTGAAATCATCGGCTCAATATGCTTACAATTGCCAACCACAGGGCCCCACGGTCGGCTACACTCACCCCCCGATGCCTGCCTGCCAAAGCGGGCCCTGGCTCCCTGGCTGTGGCAGGAAGTTGCCACTGCTGCCGCACTGCCTGCTGCTTCAAGCTTTCTCGCTGATGTGGCAGCCCTCCCGGGCTGAGCCACCTCACTAATGCTGCCATGCCACCCATGACCGCACCTCAGGCACCGCCACCTTCCTTCCAGGCTGAGCACACCCCCTAGGTGTGCGCGCGTGCACCTCCTCCAACAGCTCTGACAGTCAGAG
This sequence comes from Rhinatrema bivittatum, assembly GCF_901001135.1. Lineage (NCBI taxonomy): Eukaryota > Metazoa > Chordata > Amphibia > Gymnophiona > Rhinatrematidae > Rhinatrema > Rhinatrema bivittatum. Next base: position 16,427 of record NW_021821081.1, on the reverse strand, counting down.
CTTGCCTTGGCAGCAAGTCCCATCGCTCTCCTTGAGCTGCGCTCCAAAGTTCCTGAATTCCTGCGTTCCTGCCTTCCTGAGTCCCTACGTTCCTACCTTCTGTTGCTCCTGATCCCGGACGGACCCTCGGTTTCTGACCTTCTCCCTAAAACTGACTTTGAGTATTGCCACCAGCCTCTGACCTTTGGCCTAGACCTAACCTCGAGTATTATCGCCTGGCCATCTCCCCATGGGAATCATCCACACAGAGGCCCGCCTAAGACTAGCCAGCCCCCGGTACCCAAGGGCTCAACCTGCGTGGAATGAGGGCTGGTATTGGCGAAGCTCCAGCTGGCCTCTGCTTCCCATCCGACCTCACCTACCAATGGTGGGGGCCTGCGGGGGTCTCCCCCACAGGCAGTGCCAACTCCTCCTTGGTTCAAGTGTCCACTCCTTCAACAGGTGCTGAGGCAGTCAAAAAAGAAAACAGAATGTTAGGAATTATTAGAAATGGAATGGGAATAAAACGGAAAATGTCATAATGCCGCTGTATCGCTCCATGGTGATACCACACCTTGATACTGTGTACAATTCTGGTAGCTGCATCTCAAAAAAGATGCATGGAGAAGGTACAGAGAAGGGCAACTAAAATGATAAAGGGGATGGAACAGCTCCCCTATGAGGAAAGGCTAAACAGGTTAGGGCTGTTCAGCTTGGAGAAGAGATGGCTGAAGGGGGATATTATAAAGATCTTTAAAATCATGAGAGGTCTAGAAAGGGTAAATGTTAATTGGTTATTTACTCTTTCAGATAATAGAAGGACTAGGGGGCACATCATGAAGTTAGCAAGTAGCACATTTAAAATTAATCAGAGAAAATTATTTTTCACTCAAAACACAATTAAGCTCTGGAATTTGTTGCCAGAGGATGTGGTTAGTGCAATTAGTATAGCTGGGTTTAAAAAGGTTTGGATAAGTTCTTGGAGGAGAAGTCCATTATTTGCTATTAATCAAGTTGTCTTAGAGAATATCCACTGCTATTACTAGCATCAGTAGCATAGGATCTACTTAGTGTTTTGGTACTTGCCAGGTACTTGTTTGTAGCCTGGATTGGCCACTGTAGGATGCTGGGCTTGATGGACCCTTGGTTTGACCCAGTATGGCAATTTCTTATGTTCTTATGCTCAGGAAACTTTATAGCGACGTGTTAAGAGAACAGCAGTGGTAGCTGTTGATGTTAGTTACGATGCTCCAGGCATTCTTAGTTGGTACTGAGCATATCGGCTTTGTAATTTAAGGTTTTTTAATTCTGAGACATAGTTATAGGTGGGATTTTTATCATGGTTGGATATAGGTTGTATAAATGAGTTGACCAATTGGTGAAGTAATATGAGTATTTTGTAATGGTATGGGTAGGTATATGGTGGTGAACCCTGGGAAACTAATATATATATTATACATTTACAGGTACTGAATTTTGAATATGAAATAAGGTACGATGGATACCATTTTTGAGATGTAAGGTGTGGATTCATATTGAGGAATGTCTTGCGAAGGGCATCATTGAATCTGGTTGTATATCTAAATAGCGATTATGATACCTATGATATTTGAAGCCATGTAATGATTGTGGGAGATTTTAGGGAGGATATAAGGCAATTAGGTTTAGGATTTATACACATGAAATACAAAATAAATGTATTTGTATTATTGCGCTCAGGGTCATATTTGAAAATTTTCCCCTCTGAAGAAGCTCAATATTGGGCAAAACAAGGGACCTTTGTTGGGGTAGGGGTTGAGCGATGTCCAATGGTATATGGGATTGAAGTAGAGAAGAATATCATCCACAGAGATTATTTTGTGAGTATGAGAGGGAATACATGTAAAGAAGATTCATAAGAGGAGAAGACCAGTATATAATACACAGACACACCTCCATGAATTATTCAGACCCATGGGATATTATTTTGAGAATACTCATATTAACTTTTAACTGTCTATTAGAGTTGTTGATTAAATTCATTATTATATGGGTTGATAGTATGTGTATTACATTTTTAAATTTTGGAGAGTGTGCTTGTGGAGTTGTATGAAAGGGGGGTGTAAGTATGTGAGTTCATATTTAAGTATTGTATTTAAAAACATTATGTGACACTGTGAACTACCTTATTGTAATAAGTGATTAAAAATTAAAAAGTGTATATAAATGTAATTTAACAAATTGTATGTCTTGATATAACTCTTCCCTTTTTATATGGCTGCCCTTAAGTTAGCCAGATAAGCATATCAGGTTAATTTTAAGTTAGCCAGACATGTATACCCAGTGGCTGAATATGGACCCCAATATGTTTGCTTCAGACCTAAATCCATCTGAAAGAAGAAACCATGAAGAAAACAATAAAAGATTCAGTTGAAAAGTTGATTTCCGGAATCCTGAGTAAAATTACTTTTTTTTTTAAGTCAGAAAATGGCACATACAGAAGTCTACAAGATTGCCTTAAGTAGAGTTATATTTGCAGTAAAGGAACAGTCTTGGGGAAGTAACTTTGATGTATCATGGTTGGGTTAATTTAGATCCTTATGAGAGAAAAAAATACAGTTTTTTAATTCATAGTTATAGGATGTAGCTTTGTGCTTGCTTTAATTCACTGTAAAATTTAACTGCAAAGTCTTCCCTTTGCAATTATCTAAATATAAGAGATAGGGACAGGTAGGCCTCATTTAGTATAAGAGCATGAACAGAATTTAGTACTGACAACATGTTGAAGTAAATTATAAGATGGCAGAAGAGTCTATTAGAGAGAAACAAACAACCTATACTCCATTCTTATAGTACAAGATCAGTACATAGCTTGCTTGGGAAGTACTGAATATTCTGCCAGAAAAGATAATGGAGAATCAATACTGTTTATAACCTTGTATATTGCAAAAGTAACTGGTAAGAAAAAATTACTGCATGTGTTAGGACAACTCTGAAATGGTGGGTTCTTGTCTTTTGTACTCACTACTTGTAATTGCCATTTTGCCCATAAAGCATAAAAAAGAAATGACAGGATTCTGGGCAGTTAGATAGCCCTTCCTCTACAGCTCTTCCTTCTCAGCCTACAGTCCTCCTTTTTGCCCCTTTGATGGAAATAGCTTGGAAGCTTCAAGGTCACAGGCAGAGAAATACAAAATGCAAGATGGAGACAAGATTTAGTCAGAGGATAAAAATACCACTTAGAGCCAACTAGTAGTTAGGGAGTTAAATCTTGTCCTTGGTGTTCAGTGAAAAGTAGAACCAGGAAGCTCTACTAGTGCTGAGAGTTGAAACACCTGGCATCAGCCTAGATTTAGTTTACGGTAAAATTTCTTTATTAAGAAATGGATTATAGACACAATATAAAATGCACACAGTATTTATACATTCTTTTATATTGGTTTTGCAGTAGTGTTTCTGTCTGAATTATTATTGGATTGCTTTTATTTATATGAAAAGAATATGTTTAGATTTAGAGAAGATCAGAGCTAATAGTCCCACATGTGAGAAAGAATGTCTGGGCAAAATGGCAATTACAAATAGTGCGTACAAAAGACAAGAATCCACCATTTCAGAGTTGTCTAACACATGCAGTAGTTTTTTCATATCAGTTAGTTTGTAATACTTCAGAAGAGTTAGGAAACAAAGAAAACTGTTCAGCACATGTGCCACCCAAATACATAAGACTCTAGCACCTGATGGGAGGGGAAGATTTCTGCTGACAGTTGAACTGAGAGAGGTAGGCATGACAAACTCTGCAACGACCCAGAGTTTCCGGCACTGTTTCAGCCCTCCCATGAGATAACACTTGCAGCCACCAACTGGCAAGATAGAGGGTGCCTATCCAGAAAGTGGCAGCTTTTTTGCTAGGCCTTTGTATACTTAATATTTTCCCTGCTAGCTGGGTAAAATTATTTACCCTTGCTTATGTGTTGATATATAACCTGTTTTGTTTGTTATTGTCACAGATGTTCTTATAAGCATCTGTTTGAGCATATATTATAAAGAATAATATAGCTTTTCATTTTTCACGTAGGCTATAGTCAGGTGTCATTATTGTCTTAATATTTGTGTGATTCAGATTGCAAGGCAAAAGCCCCCATCCTTCCACCCATTACAAGAGTGGGCACTGCTTCATTGTAATATCTATATTATAAAAGTTTTGTATTGCTTCAGGACTTTACCTTGTGATTTTTGGATTGCTTTGCTGTGGGCTCGCTTGGAGTTCCGGGGGTAGACGCAAGACTGCCCTGACGGTAATACCACCAATCCCCAGCAAGAACGTCAGAAGGAGGAGCCAGAAGTGGAGGATAAAAGGGCTCTCCTTCAGCGTTTTCATTCTAGGCAAGGAGAGAAAGATTACTTACTTGAGGTGATATTGCCTTGATTGCTTCGGGACTTTACCTTGTGATTTTTGGATTGCTTTGCTGTGGGCTCGCTTGGACTTCTGGGGGTAGATGCAAGACTGCCCCGACGGTAACACTGCCAATCCCCAGCAAGAACGTCAGAAGAAGGAGTCGGAAGTGGAGGATAAAAGGGCTCTCCTTCGGCGCGTAGCTGCGACGGCACGCTGCCAAGCTGCGCGCCTAAGGGGCGAGCGGGCTTTGACCGGCTTCGACCGGATTTGCCAGATTTACCATGAGTTGGTATTTGATCTTCCTGAAGAAGCTTGAATATCCTCAGGGAGGCGATGTCTTATGCTCTCCCTTAACCTCCTAAGGGAAGCACTGGAGTTAAATAAGTAAGAAACCACCTGGCTACTCAAAATTAGACTCTGTACTGTTTATTAATATTAAAACTAATATGCCTCACACTAAGAGAAAGGCAAAGATTAGGCCTTCTCTTGGAGTATCTAATCAGAGGACTGTGTCAGAGTGGTTAAACTCCCCACATTATACTCCCGTGGAGGGGGCCACATTAGGGGAAGTTTTAGAGCACAAACTTCCTCTTATGGCCAATGATATCTCACTTAGGGCTTCATTTTCCAAGGAGTTACCGCACGTGATAATTCCACAAACCGCGCTAACAGCAGTTAACGCATGCAAAGTTTTTATTTTGTATTCAGGGGGCGGAGTTGGGGTGGAGCAAATTTAAAGTAGGGAGGATTTATTGTATGCTGTGAAACAGCTGCACTGTTAGCACGGCTCCTAACGTGGCCAATAACCACACCTCTTTCATTTGCGTTATGTTGTGCGATCGCATGCGCTACAGGTTTATTGTGGTTCATGATGTCTCCTGACGAGAGAGAGAGAGAGAGAGAGAGGAGAGAGACTTGCCATAGTGTCCTCTCCCTAGACAGGTATTTGTATCCCTATGGGAGGCCCACCTAGTAACTGGAGGTGAGGTTTAAGTATTAGTGTAGGGGGTTAGGGGCCACTTTCACATTCAACGTGAGACGTATGAACAGAACAGTGGTCTCTTGTGAAGATTTGATGACCTACGGAGTGAGGAAACTCACCCAAAAATGAGATTTGTGCAATGTTCTCTCAACCTAGCTTGTTGTTAACCAGGTAGAGAGTCCATCAAGCTAGGTTGAGCAAACATAAGATAGTTATTGATCCATCTATGAATCTTTCAGATTTCTTAATGAAATCACAAGAGGAAATATGTATTGAAAATCGTGGTGCAATGTTAATAATGTTTGCATTTGTTTCAGATAAAGAAAATGTTTTAAAATATTTTTTCAGGAATAGAGGGAAAAACTTCTATGGGCAAAAGATCTGGATATATCCTGATCTTGTTAAGTCCACACAAATCAGAAGAAAGAAATTTCTAGCTTATAGGAAGAACGTAATCGAAAGTGGGGGACAATTCTTATTAAAATTCCCTTGTAAATGTGCTGTCAAATTTAAAGGGCACAACTATCAGTTCACTAATCCTGAACATCTTAGATCCTTGTTAGGGATTGAAGAGCAGGCAGAAGAAAATAAATAGGGGAGAAATCTTACTTTTTCCAATTTTGATGCTTAGTTTATTACACTGCAATGTTTGCGCTCATTAAGTAACAGTGCTTATCTTAATTTTCCTTTTGGATATACAGAATATAGTATGTGTAATTATGCTTTGAATGTATTCTTGTTTTTTTCATTTTCATTTTCTTTTTGTATTCTGTATTATTACTGAATGCAAGATATTCTCGTATGATGTATAAGTTTGATAATTTAATAAATAAAGAATTAAAAAAAAAAAAGTTTTGTGCAACTGTGTGCCATTGAAGTTTTGGTTGTTAGTTTGTAATTTTGTTTTCATATGGTAGTTTTGTACTTAGGACTATGGAAAAAATTACTGCACTCACAATTACAAGTCTGCTGAAGGGCTTCTTTGCAATTTTTTGGGCTCAGTCCTTCAATCTGGCTCTAAGTGTTTTTCTGTTAACCCCACACTAGCACATACGGTATATTATCTGATGACTAAGGGTCATGATGGAATAAAGTCACTGTTCCATTGTGGTTAGCTCTCTTCTACATTTATTTATTTATTTTTTTAGGTTTTTATATACCGGAAGTTCCTGTATACAATACATATCACTCGGTTCACAATTAACAGAGAAAACTATCGCCGGGAAGGCGGTTTACATGGAACATACATGGAACATGTATGTTCCATGTATGTTCCATGTATTTACTCCATGTCCATGTATGTTCCATGTATGTTCCATGTATGTTCTACATGTCCAACCTTCCTCATAGATTACAGTTCTCAGAAAGTTATTGTACTTAATAATGTTCTCTGCAGCTATTGTCACCCTATTTATTCAATCTGTATATTCAGCCATTATGTGATAGTCTCCAGGAGGAAGGCTTCCAGGATCATCTGTTAACTGGTGATGTTCAGATCATATGTCCCACTGAGGCACAAAGGTGTCAGATAATATCCAAAGTAAATCATTGTCACCCTATGGGTGGGGAACCCACAACCAGAAGCAGATTATCAAATAAAGATTGAAGGACTTATATTTCCATGACCCCAGAAGGCAAGAAATTTGGGCATTTGGCTGGATTCAGGGCTGATCATGAGAGAGTAAGTTTTAGTCATCATTCAGTCAGCTTTTTTCTACCTACAGACTATTTGAACAGCTCCGACCATATTTATTACAAAACGATCTTATTAGTGTGACTCGGGCCCTTGCGTTATGTATTTTGAATTATCACAGCAATAGCTGAGATGGCTACAAATCTCCAAAACACAGTGCCATGTGTAGTTGGGGGATTGCATTTCTCCTTTACACTGCGGCTTGTAGGCCAAAAACTGGTTACGTTTCATTGGAGAGTGGTTCTCTTCGTTTCATTGGGAGCTTTTTTTGGTTTTTATTTTCTTATGTATCAACCAACAGTGTACACTAAAAACAAAACAAAATAAAACACAAAATGTCATGCTTTTTTCTATCATTTCTTTCTAAAAATGACATGGAATGATATCTCAAACAAAAACCACATTTCATGAAGTTTAAAATGATTATGCTTACATTTAAGGCATTGGATGACCTGGGTCCTCCCTACATACGTCTTTAATTAGGGAGCTATGTAACTAGGTGCCATTTGGGATTGGCACAGAAGGAGTTTCTGATGGTCCCAGGGATAGTGGATATGAGGTTGGAAAAACCACGGAGAAGGGCCTTCTTTGCCTGAGAAATAGCTTGCCTGATGTACTGCAAGTTCAGAAAGATTACGTGCAGTTTAGGAAGCAGGTAAAGGCATGGTTTTCCAACAGGTCTTCCCAGAGGATGGCTAGAGAGAGAAGTAGTTGCTGAGAATTTGCTAAGAGATGGGGCATTGATTAATAAGAGTTTTTTTTGTTAATAAAGGAGGTTTAGCTAGGCTGGATTGGAAATAGGAGGTTGGGAGAGTTACCCATAGGGTGAGATACACCAATAGTGAGCTTTGTTAGAGAAATGATTAGGAGTGGGATGGTGTTAATTTTAACAATGTTTTATTGGACTCTACTGAGATTGGGTTTTAATAAATGTGATTACTTATGTTTTTTATTTTGTGATTTGATGTAAAATGGTTTCAATGTTTATTTATTACTAGTTTGTTTGTGAATTGCCTTGAGTTGACCATAGACAAGGTGATTCAAATGTTATCATTTATAAATGATATCTGGATTGGTTTATACATCTACTGCAGGATGTTTATCACAAAAATTAAAAAGCAGAGAGATGAGCCTCACTTAAAGGCCGATGTACTACAGCGCATTGAAATTTAAAAGGTTGGCTTCATGTGTAAAAATGACATGTTGGCCTTAGGCGCATAAGTTTCCCTTTTTTATGCACAAAGCAGATTTTGCAAATTATTTTGGATTCACATGTGGTAAACTTACACTTGCAAAGTTAATCTTATGAAATTTCATGCAAAATCAAAGTTAATGAGCCAATGTGATGCAAAATCATGCAAAGCAGCTCCTTAACTATGTTTGGAGTGCTAAAAGATATGTAAAAAAGCCTTCATGTGCCTCAGCAAGTTATATTTTTTATAAAGTTGTCTGTAGAAAACGTCAACGTGTACGTTTTCTACCAGGCTCATTTGTATGCGAGTCCCAATTGAAAATTTACACACACAAAATTGCAATGTCTGCATGAATTTCAAGGCACCTTAGTGTATTGGCCCCTTATTACATTCTGTGTCTATGGGTAAAAAGCTTAGTAAATTGGTCCTATGTTTTATGCATTGTCAGTGACCACATAACAGTGTCACTATATGATGCTCAGATTTGTTAGAAACATTTCCCTTTAAACTAACCAATATAAAAACACTAGCTATTAAAATTCACTGGTCTCATTTTGAACAGTAAAAAATTGGCTGTGCCCCTATTATCACATCTGACACCCAGTATTTCTTCTTGCTTATCATTTTCACTGAATAAACCAATGAATCCAATACCTGGTTCTGCATTTACACGAGCGTCCTGAGCTGCACACTGGGCTCTGATGACAGACAGCAGGGCTTGCAGTTTCTGGAGCCAAATCATTTTCTCTCGCCTACTTTCCTTATTCAAGATGGCCACTTTGGGGGCAGCAGATGCAGCAGCACTATCCTGCTTCTCCCCACTACTCCTGTCAAGCGTGAACGTATTCACATCACTTTGAGCGTTTTCAAGATTTTCAAGATACTGTTCGCACTGCAAAAGCTTCAACTTGTTTCCTTCGCAAACACTTTTTAACTGTGCCGTTTGCACACGGGTTATTTTTTGATGCAAGTCCTCTAACTCCTTGAATGTTTTAAGTATCTGAGTCTATTTTATGTGTTATTAGCTCCTTGTTTTGCTGCAAAGCAGAGTTTGTCACAGTGAATATTTTCTCTGATTCATGTTCATCTTTCTCTTTTGTCTATAGCTAATGTTTCCCAGGTGTCGACCTGTTCAGTCTCAGGTTCCTCTGTTAGCATTTTTAAATCATTGCTAGTCACAAGGTGATCTGTAGTTTCAGTTGACTGATGTTTAGTCTCCTTGACAAATGTACTTTCAATTAAATCAGACTTCTTTTGCACAATACTAGATTCTATGTTTCTTGCAGTTTTTCTGTCATCTTCCATATTTTCATTTGATTCATGATCAGTGATTTTGTATTCAGCCCCTGAGTTTGTGTCTTCCTCACTGTTTCTACTGAACATGTCTCCCAAGAACCCAGATGTTTTGGAAAATATAATGCTCATCACCCCTTTCATTGGAATAGCCCTCTGATCTTCCACATCTTGAGGATCTACTCTTTCCTGACTTTCTGTGTCTATTATGTTTCTTTCCTCCCCATCTCTAGCCTTCTCAGAAGTGTCATACTCTTCTGACTGAGTGTGGTGTTCAGAAGAAGGGACCTCGTGCTTTTCAGCATAAGGCATTTCTTTTTTATTGCCTATCTGCTCTTTACCAAAGGCATTTGCAGAGGTTAAATGTACTACGCTATCATGCATTGTCTGATCCTGCCTGTCAGTGAGCGATATGGATTGGCCTGTGCTAAGTCCTTTAGGAGATGTACGAATTCTCTGAACCCCAATGTCACCAGAATTAACCAGTTCTAAATATGATGGCAAGTTTCCTAATTCAGAGTTTCCATCAATGCAAGGCTGCTCTTGTGGTACCTGTTCTCTGTGTTTAATGAAGGCTTGCTGGCTAGGCTCCGGTGATGTTACTGAGCTATCCTGAAAGCTTTCCTTAGACTCAGCAATATCTGTTAACTCTCTTATGCCTTCATTGGGATAATGAGGATATAAAATGTTACTGTGTCTATTTAGTACGTTTTCTGTGTCATCATGATAAAGTAAATGTCCAGACTGCTGTTTGCCTGAGTCCAATGCTGCAAAAAGGTGTCTAAGGTCTTGTTTTTCCTTCTCCAGCACTTTTTCTTGTTCAACATGTTCTCTGAAATTTGGACTGTCTTTCTCAACAATCGTGTCTTCTGATATTAGAAACTCAGTTTCTGAGGGAACACCTTGTAAATTAATTTCTCTCTGGTCTTCAGCTTGGTTCCCATTTGCAGGCTCTTTATGCACCTGAAGCTCTTCCGCTGTAGGAGTAGTATCACAGGGAGGAGATGTAGTGGCATGCTGTTCTAGAACATGATCAGCCAAGTCATTTCTTGCTGACGAATCTTCATCTTTGGTATCATCATAATGCATTTCAGTTGCATCTGATTTTATGTACTCAGTTGTTTGTTTTTTTCCATCTTCCATTTTTTTAGAGCAAGATTTTTGTTTTTAGAACTTTCGTTTGTGTCACCAGCAATGTTTTTAGTGAATAAATCTCCAAGAATCCATGAAGTTTTGGAAAGCATACTATCCACAATTCCTTTAGGCGGAAAAGATTTCAGATCCATTCTAGTTTGGGATGGTAATCTTTCCTGCTTTTCTGTATCCATTCTGTTTCTTTCTTCCCAGACTTCTGCTTTCTTAGAATTCTCAGACTCTCGTGACCAAATGTGACGTTCAGTAGGTAAGACCTCATGCTGTTCAACATTTGGGTCTTCTTTTACTTTGCTTCTATATGTTTTATCAGAGCCCATCTCAGTTTCAGAAGATAAAAATGCTGAATATTCATGCATTGACTTCACCTGTCTGTCTGTGGGAGGTACAGGATGACCTGGGTTATGTCCTTCGTGAAATGCAAGTGCTGTCTGCACATCTATGTCAGCAGAACTAACCAAGTCAAAATGTGATGTTTCAGAGTTTCCAGTGACACTAGGGCACTCCTGGGATGCCTGTACTCTCTGTTCAGCGAAAGCTTGTTGGTCAGATTCTTTTGATGTTGCTGAGCTATCCTGCAAAATGTCCTTAGTCTCAGAAATAGTCAGTAACTTTATTGTTATGTCCTGATTAGGATGAGGATAGACAATGTCACTTTTTCTCTTTCTTATCTTTTCAGTAGCTTCGTAACTTAAACTGCCAGACTGCTGGGAATCTGAAACCAATGATGTTAAAACGTCTCCAAGTTCTTGGCTTTCCTTTCCCAACACTTCCTCTTTTTTAATATTTTCTTTGAAACTTGAAATGTCTGTTTTAGCAATCATGCCTTTTGACATTACAAACTCAGATTTTGAGGATATAGCTTGAAAATTATTTCTCTCCAGTCTTCAGTGTGGTCCTGTTTTGCAGGGATCAGTTCAGGGTATTTTTGTAGCTCCTCTTCTTCTGCAGGAACAATATAAGTAGTAGCAAGAGGAATAATGACCTGCTCGTTTAAAATACGGTCAGTCCAACCAGTTCCTGCTTGAACAACTTCACCAACTTTTGGATTTTCATAATGTAGTTCAGTTGCATCTGATTTTGTATCTTTAATTGATTGGCTTTTTCTATTGTCTTCCAGTTTTTCATTTGCTTCATAAACATCTCCAAAAATCTCTGAGGTTTTAGAAAATATAGTACCCACAATTCCTTTATTTTGACAAGATTTATACCCCATTCTATTTAGGTATTCTAGCCTTTCCTGTTTTTCTTTATCTATTCTGCTTTTTTCATCATAAGCTACCATTTCAGAAATGTCAGATTTTTCTAAATGATTGTGGTTTTCAGGGACTTCATCTTTTTTACCATTGTTTTATCTGTAACTTTGATTATGTGCTGTGCATCTAAGGCCAAATCATGTTCAGAAGTTAAGCATGGCAGCTGATCATGCACCGACTTCTCCCTCTATCAAACAGAGGAATAGATTGGCCTGAGTTATGTCCTTTATAAGCTATAATTGTTCTCTGAAAATCTATGGCACTAGAACTTAGCACATCTAAATGTGATGCTACGTTTTCTCTTTCGGCGTTTCCAACCAAATTAAGTTGCTTCTGGGGTAACTGTTCTCTCTCTTCAGAGAAAGCTTGCTGACCAGGCTCTGCTGATGTTACTGAGCTATCCTGAAAGACTTCTATAGACTCAAATCATCTGATAACTTAATTGTTATGTCTCCTTGGGGATAATAAGAATATACATTGTAATTTTCTTTCTCTAAAATATGTTCTATGTCCTCAAGATGACTTAAACTGATTGGTTGTTGTATATCCAAGTCTGATGATATTAAAAGGTCTTTTTGATCTCTCTTTTCCTTCTGCATGAACTCCTTTGTTTTAAAATGTTCTCCCCTATTTGAATTGCTATTGCTGTCAGTACCATCATCTGATATTTGAAACTCAGTTTTAGAAAACAACTCATGTAATCCAATCTCCTTGTTATCATGAATGGGGTCCTGGCTCACAGCCATTTCCTCTGGATCTTTTTGTAATTTAACATCTTCAACAGAAGAAACTTTATAGGTAAGATAGATATAGCCTGTTCTTGCAAAATCTGACCGATCAATGCATTTTCTTCTATTAAAATTGCCTTATCATTGTGGTGCATTTCAGTTGCGGCTGATTTTGAAAATTTCTCTTGCTCTCTTTGATTTTCAGTTATGTGCCTCTGTTGAGATGAGATAGAAGAATGTAGTATGGGAAGTTCATTCTGCTGTAAGTCAGCCTGAAATTTATCCTCATTTACTGTGTGACTGGCTTGATTGGAAACAAGTACATCATAATGGGATATATCCATGGATTTTGGTTTATGAATACTTGGTGCATTTTCATTTCTTTATTATTTTGTTCTTCGTCATTTGCATACTTTATTGTCCCACTGTTTTCTAATTTGTTTTCACTAAGCTTTAAACCATGACTCAAAGGATTTTGTGATTGGTTTATATCATCTTGGTAAAAGCATTTCAAATGTTCATTGCTTATTGTCTCATTCAACCCAACTTCTCTATCATTTGAAATTACAGAACATTCCTCTCTTAGTGCAAAACTTTGAAGAGGATCTTGTGATTCATCAGAAGGATACTTCTCAGAAGTTAATACATTGGATTTTATATTAGTGACTGCTTCTTTATAACTTACTAAAAAATGGGGTTGTTGAACATGATCACTTAAATGTATTTTTGATGACAATTCATCAGACTGTACAACAGATAACTGTTCTGACCCTTGAACTTTATTATTATTCCGACTATCAGTAATGCAATTACTGTCACACTCAGGGCCATCATCTTCTGATGAATCTTTAGCAGTATCTTCCAGCCTTCCTCCTTTTTTACAAACATTTTGCTGATCATCATAAGAGGCAGTAGAGATTTTTTCTGGTTCAGGTGAAGCTTCTGTAATTTCTACTGCTGATTCTAAAAATAATTTGTAGCTATCTTTCAGAAGAGATCTTCACTATTACTTTTTGTTTCTTTCTCAAACACTTCCTGTCCTTCTTTACTCCCAGAATGTTCTTCGAGAGTATTAAGATATTTAGATATTTGTAAAAGTTGCTCTTTGACTGTTCTAACTGAGATTTTGCAAACGGAAGAGATGAGGTCCTATCATTGTCTGTAACTAATTCATTATCTTTAACTACTGTTTCACTATTTTCTTTGTTATGTTGTAGTCTTAGTGTGGATAACAGGAAAGTCTCTTTTGAAAGGACTGCATCATTTTCCTTCCAGTCTGGTAATTTTCTAGTATGGATCTCAAATCCTTGCATTTTTTTTTCTGTCTCCCAAAGTCTTGTAACACTTTCTCATTACTTTTAGACTGGGGGATTTCTTCTTTAAAGCTTTGATCTTCTTTTTTCCCTCGTATATAGTCCTCAACTTTTGATGTTATACTCTGTATACTTAATATGTTTGTAAAATGACTAAGAGATAGGAATGACTGTGATTCTTCACCTTTCCCATACTTTTCTTCTGTTAATTGTTTTACATTAGTTGAGCCTGAGACCTGAGACTGGCTAGCAGAAGAATAGAGCTGATCTATGGTTGACTTTTCTGTGCCCTTAGCAAATGAAGATTGCTCTCCATTTTGATCAGATGACACATGTCTATTTAAACCAATGAAGTTACTATAGATATTCTCATACCAACCTGACTCATCACTTCTGCTTCCTGCTTCCTTAGGTTTATCCTCATCTTCAGTGCTTTTCATTTGACTTTCTACAGCTGATTCTTGGTCCATACTGTAATGTTCACCTGCTTCCATTGTCGAATGCAACACAGTTCACCGGTAGTGATCTTGAAATTCAGAAGATTATGGAAATTACTTAAAAGCCACCCAGTGACTGGAGATTCATTATTTAAGCCTCCCGTATCAGGGATTTCACTTTTCTCCTCACTTTGTATATCATCTATCCCAGATTTGACTGTTTCTTTTGTCTCTTCAGTACCTGTGTATGAATCAGTCTCCCTGTTGTTTAATGGCTGTGTGTCTACACTGCTCTCTCCCTCTTCTTGTCTTTCTTCTGTTTGCTCCTCATTTCTAGTAAGTTTGCCTTTTTCATTTTGTCCAGAATTAAAAACATTTTCTAAACCCAAGCTAAACCAGTTTGACTTTGCACCTTCATTTTCACTTGCCTTCTTTTCTTGCTCTTCTGTCACTGAGTCTGTTTCTATCAAGAATGTCTGTGGTTCTGAATCTCCACCCATATTTAAACCCTCCTGTTGTGTATCACTGTCTTTGTCAAGTAAGCCAGGCACTGAATCCCTTCTGTCAAAAGAAAAGTAGCCTGCAAATCTACTTTCAAACCAGCCAACCTCTCCATTTTCTGATTCATCCTTTCCATCAGATTCTTTTAAACTGTTCTCATCACTTAAGGCAATTTTTCTACTTCGGAAAGAATCCTCTTGGAAGGTCTCTGTAATTGGTTCCGAGGTTCCTTTTTCTTCTTGACTGCCTATTCCAAACCATTCTCCAAAGTCAGAAACAGCCCAGCTGGATTTTGGTGTGTCCTGCTGAAAAGCATCCTCTTTATTGTTCTTGCTCATTTCTGGTTTTCCAGCCACCTCTTGAAAATCATTCAGAATTGCTTGGGTTTCCCTTGACTCATTTGCAGGAGTTGAACTGAATCCTTGTTCCTTTTGGGAGGAAGTGCTCGTATGTTTTAGAAGCTCACCTTCAGGCATTATTGGAATAGGGCCCACTACCTCTTTGTCAGGATGGATATTCAGTTTCTTCATTACTATTCTGTAATATGCTGTCTTCGTTTTCAAATGTGTATGCACCTCCGTCAAGACAAACGAAATCTGTTTCCTAAGGAAACACACAGAAGTAAGTTACTGACATCATGTATGAATTTGCAACAAGTAATCATAAGGTAGTCATTTTATCGTCAGTATCTTATATCCAAGCTAGACCTAATTGTAGCTGCTAAACCTAAGGCATGACTGGAGGCAGGGCAGTATGACTTCATCTAAGCTTACAGAGAGAGTCAAAGAGAGTTGAGATCTGAACTCAGGGATTTCTGTCCTCGTCTTGAACTCAAGCACAACACTCCCCTCATCCTCTTCCTTTATCATTTCATTATTTTCTAACAAGGGTATAAACTTTCAAGTTAAGTACTTTGTTGATATAATTACTACTTTCTAATAAGTACTTTGTTGATATAATTACTACTTTCTAATAATAATGATCATGTAAAATACTCCAGAGTAGTATGAGATTCTAAAAGTATTGCACCGGAGGTGGACCCTTGGCCCGAGATGGGGTTGACGCTACCCACAGGACAAGCCCTACGGGTTCCCACCGTCGGTAGGCGGAGCTGGCTGATTGACAGAGGCTGGCTGGAGCTTCGCCAATACCAGCCCTCGTTCCACGCAGGTTAAGCCCTTGGGTACCGGGGCAGGCTAGTCGTAGGTGGGCCTCTGTCTGAGGACTTACTGGACACAGTGAAGGAATCAGCCAGAGGCCAGTAGTGGTAACTTGGACAGGAAACGAGTCCAGACGAGGCAGAGTTCCAGAGACTCGGGTGCCCAAGGAAATAGGTAGCAAGACAGGTGATGCCTGAGCAAGAACAGGCCGAAGCCTGAGAGGCCAAGTCCAGAGTAGATTCAACAGAGGCATAGATCAGGCTGTGATCAGGGCAGGTGGCAAGCAAGGAGAGGCGGTCACACGGGTACAGGTCAAAACCAGGAGTCAGTCCGAGAATGGTCAGGCAAGGCAAAGGTCAAACCAG
>NW_021821080.1:0-110217 GCF_901001135.1 Rhinatrema bivittatum | reverse complement strand
AGAGAGAGAGAGAGAGAGAGAACCTTGCCATAGTGTCCCCTCCCTAGACAAGTATTTGTATCCCTATGGGAGGCCCACCTAGTAACTCGAGGTGAGGTTTAAGTATTAGTGTAGGGGGTTAGGGGCCACTTTCACATTCAATGTTAGATGTACGAACAGAACAGTGGTCTCTTGTGAAGATTTGATGACCTACGGAGTGAGGAAACTCACTCCAAGATGAGATTTGTGCAATGTTCTCTCAACCTAGCTTGATGGACTCTCTACCTGGGTAACATCTAACACAATCTCCGCAAATGTAAGGAGGGGGACACAAATACTCATCTACTCCATGGTAGTTCACCCGACACAGCTGTGTTTCGGACGACGCTCTCAAAAATAAATTTTGAAGGACACCCCCTGAAGCAGGACGTCATCGTCCGAAACACAGCTGTGTCGGGTGAACTACCATGGAGTAGATGAGTATTTGTGTCCCCCTCCTTACATTTGCGGAGATTGTGTGACAATGGATTTTATGATAAAAGAAAATAGAAAAATCACTAAAAACGGATAATTTAAATTAAAGCAAGGTGACCCTATACAATAATAGAGTCTGTTGCACAATACAGACCCTTAAAGTAAGGGGCCTACATACATTTGGTTTTGCACATACATGAGGTGTTTAAATTATACTTGTGGTACCATTTGATTGTTGATATTGTTGTTGAACAGTTCGGTACACTGGAATACAGTGGTGTTGGGTGAATTAGTTGTGGTCTTATTTTTGTACCATGATATAACTGTATTTTACAGGTCATGTGCAATTAATTACAGCAGAACTGCCATGCCAGAAGTAATGCTTTTAATAAAAATCCAAAACTGTCAAATGAACCAACATAGACCAGAAGAATGCATTACCACTTTCCCATGCTGGGTCGTGTTTTATAAGCGTGTTTTAGAGGTGGTATAGATCGTCCCTAAACACTATCAGCAGTGAACCTCAAACAGTTGTATTCCCTACATTCACATAAAAAAAAATCAATTTGAAAAACAATGTTAGTAATTTTAAGATTCTTACAAAAATTCCTGATATAAATTATTGCACTTAATCAAAATTCCAACAAGTTGCTTTATTTCAGAGGAAGTAATTCCTATTGTTGATCAATTATGATGAAAACTTTTTTATCTTGCCACTACTGTAGCTTATGTGCAATTGATGATGAAATACAGCAAGCAAGTTGCTATGAGCTCATCCTAAAACAATACAGAACCGTCTCCAATAGCTGGGCAGAAGCCAGGGGGTAGGCAACTCTGGTCCTTGAGTGTCACCAACAGCTCTGTTTTTCAGATTTCCATAATGAATATGCAAGAGATATATTTTCATGCGCTGCCTCTAAATATGCAAATCCATTTATGCATATTAATTGTCATTATCCTGAAAACTCTAGGACCAGAGTTGCCCACCCCTGGAGTCAGCCAAACACTTTTCTAACTCAGTGATAAGATCAAGCTATAAACCATTAAACAGTGGCACATACTCTATACTTTGTTGCTGTACCTATTTTTCTAGATCTAGGTCTTAGGTGGTGATGCTGAAGAATTATACCATGTAATGACTTTTATAAATAATGCTATAGTAATGGGTCTGATTGGTGGTAGATATATTTATATAAGATATAGATATATTTATATAAGTGATATAGTAACAACCACAAATAGCTTAAATCAAAGGAATCCATTTTATTTTTCTTCTTCACCACCAAATGGCAAAACAAAGCAACCGTTTATCATGTATTACTTATACATGTACAGTTTTAATAGTTAATATACAGGGTCATTTATCAAATAGCGTTATGGCATTTTCGCACGCGTTAAGACGTTTTCGCATGCGAAAATGCCTTTAACGCATGTGATAGTACCATAACGTATGGTGCGATGCAAATCAGAAAAAGAGGAGGAGTTAGGGGAGGGAGTGGTCTGGGTTCACAGTTTTGCGAAGCCCTATCGCACGGCTTTAACGCAGATTTTAGCTACACCTTTTTCAGTAGCGTTAAGCCGTGTGATAGCTTGTGTTAAGGCTTTATCGCATGTTGCGATGTGTTCTCAAATGCCGGTTTTAGTAGTTTTGAAGCTCCCAGAGCACCTGCCTAGCTATCATGGCTGTCCTAGAGAGAGAGAAAGAGAGAGAGAGAGAGCCTAGCCATAATGCCTCACTCTAGATAGGTATTTATATTTCTATGGGAGGCTAGGCTAGCTCTCCAGGACCTTAAACTACTAAACATGGTCCCCCCAGTGGTTGTATGTAGGAAATACAATTCTGGCATTTATCTCAAAGTGCGAAAAAGTTATCGCAATTTATTTTTATATGATTTTTTTGCATAAACATGATTTTAAAAAATGGCACAAAACAAGCAACAGTGATGTTGAACGTGAGTACAGAGAATGAGGAAGACTAGATCCGCATACTAAAAATAAAAATAATCAAGCAGTATCAAAAATTACATAAACATATACAAACCATGTCCCCAAAACAAAACAACAACAAAATAACACCTGGTCAAATCAATCATTCACCTTGTTATAATTGTTTTTTAGAAAGAGTTTTTCAATGCAAATAAAAGATGTCCTAAAAGAACAACAGTCAGAAAACCTTTTTGAAAGAGCCCAACACAGCCAGTGTTTGTAGACACTGCTTCCTCAGGGGCCAAAATACCAACATTTCAAGATGAGAGACAGCTTCCTAAAGTATTAAAAATGAATTGCCTGAAAAGCATATCTATAAATATACAATATAAAAAAAGTTTTGTACTTTGCAGCCAAACTCCTTTGAAAATTCACCTGAAAGTCTTCAAGTTATGACCATGAAGTATGATTGCAGGATCCAGGATGAATCACTTTATTATCTATAATGTGCCCCCCCTCCCTTGGTCCAGAATATGAATTGCCCCTATGCTTGGAGTGGGAGTACCACATGAGAAATTATATTTATTAATATGATTTATCTTTGAGTTTGTAGCCTGAATGGGGGATGAGACAAGGTCCTGGTCACCCCAACACCACAATTCTGTGCCCTTCCCAAACAACCTCTCACTTGTGGCACCACAGACCAGATAAAATATTAAACCAGAATAAAACAGTAATTAACCTTTTTACCAGTATTATGTAAGTAGACAGTAAATCCAAACAGAACATTAAATGGGGAAAGTACAGTAGTGAATATAATATAAACTTGCAGTTTTCTTATTTTAAATCAAGCAATGCAAAAATAACACTGGGTATGGCCTCTTAGCCAGGGCAACCAACATACTCATATGGATAATAAAAAAGTAAGGAACGAGAGAAAGTTGGGGAGAAAAACAGTGAAGCACACAACCTTCAGAAATTGTCTTTAGCCCTGAGTACTCAAAAAGAAGGGGGGGGGGGCAGGAAACAGATCCACCCCAATGTCACCAGTTTGTAAAAGGGTACACCTTGTTGCAAACACAAAATTTTATGGGAAAAAAACAAGCAAGAAAATGGAGAAGTTCTTCTTGATAGTGGAGCTGGCTAAATGACAAACCAAATAGATGAGCACTGCAGTATATAGAAGTCGTTCTCTCTCTACTGGGGAGCTTCCCCAAATAGTTTAATTGGTACTAAACATAAATCTAGCCTGGTTTCAATTTCTTACAGAAAGACCACGGTCCATCAGCTTCTCTGTCCCGGCTCTATCTTGTGTGTCTGCACTTGCCAGCCTTGGGTTTATGCTTGACTTTCGGATGAAAGGCTGAAGCAATTAAGATGAGATACTAAATTTGTGACAAAGGGCAGTACTCTGCTAAGATAGTCTCTGTAGAAAGATTAGATTATTTAACTCAATCTCTTAGGAGGGTAATCCAGCCATGTGCTCCTGGGCCTGTATAGAAAGTCTCTCAGCTCCTGGCTCCTCAGTCCATTGTTGGGATTTTACATGTAGCTCAGCTATGAAGCAAGAATAGCTGTCTGTCTCTCTATTTCCTCAGAGCACAGACTTCTGTCTCTCCCTCATGATAATTAGCTCTTCAGGAGAAAACTGATTGCAGGGCTGCCAGATGCACCCCTCTCTTCCTGGCTCCTGGTTCCAACTCCTGGTCATCCCTGCCCCTCACACTCAGACAGAGTCATCCAATTTGCACCTTTTCTTCCTTAAATGTCTTCCAGCATACCTTTGGCTTCCTCCCCTGCTGGCTATGTGCTGCTGCTCTTGGGCAGACTAAACAGTACAGCCCTTTTCAGTGCTGGATGCTGGTTCTTGCAGAATATTTGTCATTCACGCAAGAGTACACAGGGCTTTTTTGACGTATTTTTTATTTCCTTCACTTCGGCTGTGGTGGCTTGCGGTCTCAGCAGGGTTGCAAACCCCTTTTTGACAGTTCCAAAATACATCACTCAGATCCAGACACAGCTCAGTCCACATTGTAAGGCTTTAATACTTGATAAGCTAAGGGGGCAGAACATGATTTATAGTAGCTTTCTACAATAAGATAATCCACTTTTCTTTTAGTTTTTGCCAGAATGCTGTGGAATTTACGTTTGTAAAAATAAATAAATTTAATTGGTTAGCACTTGGTACTACAGCTATGATATAGTAAAGATTTGTTTATAGTGAAGCAGGAGTATTCATAGCATGCATACTATGCCTGCATGTTTTCAGTGAGTTAGATATGCAAATCCATGAATCTAAGTGAATGATGAATATTAAACAGTTTTAAGATATGGCATAATTGTTTATATTTTGTATTAAGATATTAGAATTTAATTGCAGTGTTAATTTGATTGAGGTAAATATGCATTAAAGAACTTCAATCAGGGTCCATTTTGAATTTGTGTGAATAAGCCCATCTGGAAAACAAAAATCAATCAACATGCAACTAAATGTCACCTCTACTTCTAAAATAAAATAGTCTTTTGATCCTAACTCAATCCATGCAAACATTCTAGCATAGGCTAAGTAGGGAATTGCATTCAAATCCCTAAGTGACTAGCAGATAGGAGTTAAATGCCTCTTCTGATTCTCTGGGGAAATACTGTTCTATAGGAAGTCTCTGCTAGTTTTAGAACAGGTTGATGGTCAAAGGAGCCAAGGATAGTTTAAGAAGTCATACATGAGATCACAATAAAATCCCCATTCCATACAGTTTTCTCTTCACTACACTGTGATAAAAATTTAATTTGATATAAGTAACAGCTCTGTTATTTAGCACTTAGCCATCCGGAAGGCTCAGTTATTCAGCATCTTGCCTATATTTTTCTTTTGAACAGTATATAGCTCCTGAGGCAGAGACTTCCCCGGGGCAGGAAGTGCACATGTACATGCTTCTCGGGCCCTATGGCACCACATTACCATTAACTCCTGAGGCAGGGACTTTCACAGGGCAGGGACTTCTGTGGGATGGGGAGCACACACACTGCTTGACAGCGCCATGACAGCACTATACTGCTAGAAGAAGAAAACTGAGCACTGGGGGGAGGGAGAGATTCCAGCCGAGAAAGTGAGCACTGTTATACATGGCAGTCCCAGGGCCAACCCCACAGCCCGCTGCCCTTACACTTCCATCAGGCCCGGCCCTGTTGTCTTGCACCGACGCGCTCTTCCTGCCCGCAAAGGGCCCAGCATGGCTTCCCCTATGGAGCGCAGCAGGAGGCCGCATCGCGCTTCCACAATGCAGCGGGACACCAGGGTTGCTGCGTGGGCCTCCTCTCCTCCCAACATCTAGGCTCCACCTCCTAGGCATGTGCATGGCTGTCTCCCCCACATTTAAAGGACCAGTGGTGGAAACGGTCGGTGGCGCCTGCACAGTGACGTCTGTAGAGCTGGCCTATTTAAGGCCAGCTCTCTCTCTCCTTGCTGCCTTGGCAACCAGGTTCCTTGCCTGGGGATGCGGGCTCCTGGCACCTGTGGTTCTCCCAAACTGATGTCCTGCTTCTGGTTTCTGCTTGCTCTCCTAGCTTCCTGGTTCCAACGTACTCCTGCCTTGACTCTCCGGTGTGACCTTCTGCCTGGTTTACGACTCCGTCTGTTCACCGCTTGCCCTGACCTTCTGCCTGGATGTGACACTACGCTTCTCCACGTCTGGCCTGCCACCCTTGCACCGCGTTGGACTCATCCACCCGGAGGCCTGCGCCTTAGTCCAGCTGGCCCCGGCACCCGAGGGCTCAACCTAAGGGGAACGTGGGCTGGTAGTGGTGAAACTGCGACTTGCCCCACCTGCTGACAGTGGAGACCTGCAGCGCTCCTCCCTGCAGGTAGCATCAATTCCCCTCAGTCTAAGGGTCCACATCGCCAACAGCACTAGGGAGAGGTAGGGGGCGAGGAACGTTTATGTACTGTACTGGGGGGGGGGGGGGGAGAGTCTCAGATAACTGACATATTGGATTAACAGGCCCTCTCTTTTCTCCAAGGATGCCATTTGGAACTTTTATTACCTTGGCAGCATGTCTGAACCACATCCATTAGGACCCTCCTAGGTTTGACTTTCATAGAAGCTGTCATGCTATTTTAGGATGATCCTGTGTGATACAGGAACTAAACGCTGGCCAAAGAAAACAGAAGGAAGCACTTTTCTGAAAGCTGTTTGAAAAAAAAAACAATCTTTACCCTGAAAGACTCTAAAAATAATTTTGTTTCAGGTTGTTTTCAAAATGAAACAGTTTCAATTCTGATAAAAATTCATCTGAATTTTGGCCTGTTTTGAAAATTGGAGGGGAAAAAAATCATCAATTGGGCTAGGCGTAGACCCAAAGCCAGGATCTCACCTAGGCATTCAGGTACTATAAGTATTTCCTTATGCCCACAAGGCTTACACTTTAATTTTATATCTGAGACAATGGAGGATAAAGTAACTTGCCCAATAGTTAGAAATTATTAGTAAGAAAATGGTGAATAAAAAAAATGTCATAATGCCTCTGTATCGCTCCACAGTGAGACCACACCTTCAATTCTGCGTACAATTCTGGTTGCCGCATCTCAAAAAAGATAAAGTTGTGATGGAGAAAGTACAGAGAAGGGCGACCAAAATGATAAAGGGGATGGAACAGCTCCCCTACGAGGAAAGACTAAAGAGGTTAGGACTTTTCAGCTTGGAGAAGTGACGGCTGAGAGGGGATATGATAGAGGTGTTTAAAATCATGAGAGGTCTAGAACGGGTAAATGTGAATCGGTTATATACTCTTTCAGATAATAGAAGGACTAAGGGCACTCCGTGAAGTTAGCATGTAGCACATTTAAAACTAATCGGAGAAAGTTCTATTTCACTCAATGCACAATTGAAATCTAGAATTTGCTGCCAGGGGATGTGGTTGGTGCAGTTAGTGTAGCTGGGTTTAAAAAAGGTTTGGATAAGTTCTTGGAGGAGAAGTCCATTACCTGCTATTAATCAAGTTGACTTGGGGAATAGACACTGCTATTACTAGCATCAGTAGCATGGAATAGACTTAGTTTTTGGGTACTTGCCAGGTACTTGTAGCCTGGATTGGCCACTGTTGGGTAAAGGATGCTGGGCTTGATGGACCCTTGGTCTGACCCGGTATGGCATGTTATTATGTTCTTAAGGTCACAAGGAGCAACACAGCATCTGAATCTTGGTTTCCCTAGGTTGTAGCCCATGGGTCTAACCACTAGGCTACTCATCTACTCCATGTGATCGTTGTCTTTTTCTAAATGTTAATAATGTATTGAGCACAGATGAGCAGTGTTATCAAGGGCAATCTGTCAGTATTGCGATATATGAACTGCTTTTTTCTGCTTTTCTTAATGATCCCAAACAGGAAGAAAGACTTAACCTGGATAATGACTCCATGCATGGACCCATCCCAAAGCGTGGTTTCGGAAGAATGCTAAAGCAGATCTGTGATGGAATATTGGTGCAATTGAGGAGTCCGCAGACATGCAGAGGGATGTGCCCAGATCCTCCCCTACCATTTAACCATGGTCAAAGGCAAAAGGAAAAGGTAAATACAAACAATGCCACAAGAGCTCATCACAGAACCTCTTTTGCGTAGGCTGTCATCTTGATTCTCTTACCATGTTGAATTTTCAGTTTGAGAGATCCTCTCTAAGAAATGGTGGAAGAAAATGACTGTAGAAGTTTGAACTGTTTTCAATAACAAATGGTTTCGCCTCACCCCCCCGAGTAGAAGTATAGCCCTGAACACCTTGCTAGACAGACTGGATGGACCATATTGGTTGTTATCTGCTGACATTTAATCTATTGCTATGGTATGTTACATCCCTAGAGATCCTGGGGAAATTGTGTGCATAGAAATGCAATCCCTTCTCTATTCAAACTCCCAACCCTCTTGCCACACACACACAAACCCATTCACCTCTTTGCAAAAATCTTAAGACACTTAACTGCCTTCTGCTTCACCATGGAGCATGTGCACCTTCTCCACTTGCCAGTCTACAGGCTCTCTGCATAATGTGCTATATACAGCAAGAGCTCAATACAGTTGTTTGTTTCTTAGTAAAATTCATTGATTTCAGATAAAACTCATAATCTTCAAACATTTTTTCTCTGATAAAAATCTGTAGTGAAACTGTACATGGAGAGTACAGGACTGAATATTGTCCATAATATCAGTATATCATTAAGGTTACTGCATGCAAGAGAGATTCGTGCATTCAATAACTATGCTTTTTAATAAAAGGAAACCTTAATACACAAGTTCTGTATTGCTCTAACTGCCATTTACATTGGTTCTTCTGAGAATACATATCTACCAATATTTATCTATTGCAATATTACCATAACTTGGTTTGCAGAGAATGATATTTTGAAATCATGATTTCAAGGGGATGTGGCTAGTGATCATCATTCTCTTACTGATAATTGTTTAGACGTTGTTTAGTAGGTCTATAGTACGAAATGTAAAGTTTCAAAGAGTTGGCTGATGTTGATTGTGACTCGGTTTCATTAAGACCACTGAATGAAGTGAGGTAGTTATCAAGATACTTTGCGGTTGGAGAAATAATGAGGAACTAGGATATTCTATTTGAATATTGTGTGAACAAGCTAATAAGGACAATCATCCCCTTCACAAATATGGGCAGAATAGATCAGGATTCCCCAACTGGCCACATTTGGCCCCCAGAACAATTTTTTCAGGCCTGCCAACACTTCCCCGTTTGCAGCCCAATTGGCCTGCAGAGCAAGTTTTACATTTTTTTTCTCTTTATCATGCCTGGTAGTGAGAGAAGCAGGCAGTACTGGTGGGGTCCCCAACCCCTGCCAAAAAAAAGACCATGTATCGTGCAGCAGCAGGAGAAGCGAGCAGTGTTGGAGAGGTACCCAATTCCTGCCAACAGGTGTCGGGAGGGAGTGGAATGTGAGGCAGGGGAAGAGTGGGGGACGACACAGTGAGAGGAGGGAAAGGAGTGTCAGTGAGAAGGGGTGGAGGAGAGAATGAGGGAAGGGAAGAAGAAATGCATGTATGGGGGGTGTGTGAGTGGGAGAAAGTGTGCCATGAAGACATCACCCTACCCTTTATATCCTTCCCCCCCCCCATTATCCCAGAGGCTATAGAAGGGAGGATAAGGGTGGTAAGGTTCCAGGGGTGTGGAAGGGATGCCAACTTCCTTGTAATATTTTTACTGACATCCTACCACCTTCTTCCCCTCTTTCTCAGCATTTCAAATCACTGAAAGGGTCAAACTCCAAGGGGAACCCATGGCTGCCACCATTCTACCCCATGCCCTATGTTCATAAAACCGCCAAGTGGACACCCCCTGCCCACCCCACCCCACCCTGTCAGCCTTCTCAGTGATTTGAAATGTCGCATGTGACCTTTCATTTAAAAGGTTTAGGGACTCCTGGGTAGACTAAAGAATCTGCAGTTTCCTGTAGCGTTCACCGTATTGATGTTTGGGTGAATTCGCAGAGCTATGCCATCTTCTCCACCAAAGTTGACTAAAAACAGTTTACTGAAGCCAGAAT
This sequence comes from Rhinatrema bivittatum, assembly GCF_901001135.1. Taxonomy (NCBI): domain Eukaryota; kingdom Metazoa; phylum Chordata; class Amphibia; order Gymnophiona; family Rhinatrematidae; genus Rhinatrema; species Rhinatrema bivittatum. The sequence continues at coordinate 100,288 of NW_021821080.1, read as the reverse complement.
CAATAAATGTCAGGTTAGGAACCATCCTGGACACAGGCACAATTTTGCTTTAAGCTTTAAATACAAGGATTTATTTACAAGAGACAGGTTTCTTTATAAACTGTACCAAACCAGGTCAAGCATTCTTTTATGCACTGCGACTTTACTCAGGGCCTAGACGTACCAGGTTACTTCACCGGTATTTCAGTCTAGAATGTTCTTTGCAGCAATGGAGCTTTACTTTCTAGCTCCCTGGTACAGTGGAGTCCTTGGTCATCATTTTGGCAGCACCCTGATTCTTTCCCGGAAACCCCTTTTTCAAAACCCTGAGGACCAATACAGATCCTCTGCGGTGGGAATATTTCAGGCTAATGATGCTCTGAGGCTGCTTTGCATGCAGGTGTGAGAAGCTCTAACCAAACAGAGCCTTGGTCAAGGCCCACCAGAGCTTTTTTTGCTCTGAAAATGTTTTGTGGCTAATATTTGGGTGAAAACATTCATCTCTGAGATGAGGGTAAAGCCGTACCGGCAGCCGCAAATGATGATCTTAACACTTCTATACTTGATTTCTTGAACACGTTTGATCAGTTAGAGGAGAGGAAAGTTTTTGGCTCAGTAGTTAACAAAATTGACATCAAAATAGTGAGCAGCTAAATGTATCTGATTGAGACAGTTTCTGTTAAAATTTGTGTAAAGAGCAAAGAGGTTTTTGATATACAGTGAGAAATTAAGAGCTGATACAATTCAGTCATTTAACGGAATAATTGCATATGTACTACATGACAAGCGTTTTAATGTCTTGGTTATTCTAAGGGATATTTGTGCTACTTTTCAAGCATCTAGTGCCATTGTGAACATGGATTTAGCTTGATGAACATTATCAAGACTAAAGTCAAGAATCAGGCTACAAGTTGAAGATCTTAACCAGCTGATGAGGATTAAATGCTGCATCATGTCACAGATAAGTGTAGGCACTGATAATGTGTATAGATACTGAAGCGCCGACAAAGCAAGAGGAAAACAACTGTATAAAGGTCTGCAGTGTAAAAGTGGCCACATGGTTCCCGAGCAGGAAGGAGAGAGAGTGCGCACTGGGGGCTGGGGAAGGGATCAGAAAATGTCATGCTGATATTATTTTACTTAGAAAAGCACAATATGGTGGTCTGACTTTCTTTTACTGTGTCAGGTTAATGTGTTTATCAAGACCGTTTCCTCTTTGCCTGTCAAGATTTCTCCAGGTGTAGTTTTTTCCAGTAAATTTTGAATTGCTTTATAAAGTAAAGTATTTTATGTATACGTTCCCTGGAATGAAAATACCTATTGCAGAAGGAGGGGAAAGGAGAGAAACTGCCCCCTAGCACCACTCACCCAACAGCAGTGCACACATTGGATGCGAGAGCCCTTCTGTCAGCCCCACTGCTGATTGCTAAATGGCACCAACTACCAGCACTTCAGCCCATGTACAGTGTATAGAGTTGAAGTGCTGCTGGAAGACTCCATCCACTGCAATGAACAATAGTGCCAGCAGGAGGACTCTCGCACCTCTCCTGCTGCTGAAGATTGGAATCTTGAAGAATCATAAGTGCTGATTCCAGCGGGAGGGAGGTAGTATCTGATGCACCCTACATGGCTTCATTATTTTAAGAGTGAAATCCATATTGCAATTGATCTTGTAATTTTATGGTTATTGCTTTAATGTGATAGAACAATGATAAATGACTAGGAAGAGTACAATCATTTTTCACTTGCTCATGACGACGACAGGTACTTCTGGCTGAATTATCAATAATGAACAGTTATTGAGTCTGAAATTATGATATAATGAGTTATTTCCAATCATTTCTCTGCCAACATTTAATCGAATACAGTGGAGATTTTAACTATACATCACATTGCAGAGGTTTCCTATTAATTTATAGAATCACTGAAATCCCCGTGGGCGAGCAATGAGGTTACTGCTCTAATATTAGTGGTAAATTACCAGCAGCAACAATTATTAACCTCTATAAAAGATCATAATTCTATCATTTTCATTAATCTTCCATTCATTTTTACTCATTTTTTCTATGCTTTGCTCAGTTGATGGGGATATGGTTTTTATGATCATGCCCCTAGATCTTAGGTTGCAGGTACAAGCCAGAACAGATTGCTACTGCTGATTTCAGCCTACCATACAACCCTATTAACATAGGAAGCACATCTGGGGCCATCATACAAAGGACCTGGGTTGACTTCCCATGTCAGGTCTTCCACTTCTCAGCAACATAACCCTCATGAGGCAGTACCTTGAGCAAGAAGGGAGAAGCCTCCTACTAACCATATGAACCTATATTTAAAGGGGTCATTGCTTGCAAAGTTCACTTTGTACACTTGAGACCATTAATGATTGCATGATTTCTAGCTTATGTCTGTTCAGTACTTGGTTAAAAATGACTTATTACATGTGCTACTAATGTGCAAAAAAGTGGAATCTGAAGTGCCTGCATCTGACATCAAACAATCAGGAAATGGCAATGGACAGACAAGGAATGCCCTTTTGTCTGATGAATTGCATTGCAAAATAAAGGCATCCTGTGCTGTGTGTCCCATGTTCAGCGTGCATTAATAGTGCTAAAAGTGCGTTTTTCTACTCGGCCAAGCACATGTAACCAAACCTATATAGCAGTCCCAAGGAGGCAACTAGGTTATGTTTTTAATGATAAACTTTACCACCAGAAAGAGGCTTTGAAATGAATGATGGTTTATTTCAGTTTATACACACACATATTTGTTTTGAACTTCTTAGTAACTACTGTACAACATACAGATATTACTTTTAACAAGAAGTCTTTCAAACTGTTATTGAAGAATTATGATTTTACCTGGGCGCCAAGATATGCTTTATTACTATGTTCATTACCGTTAAGCCTACTTCTTCTTTTTTCTTCTTTCTTTGTACCTTCTATATAAATTATCAGCTTTTTTCTGTCCATAATGAAATGGCTACTGCAAAGAAGGAACTGATGAATGTTAGAAAGACTAAAATTTCTGGCATCAGGGAGAGTGCATCAGTGATTAACTTTCCTTTAGGAGTCAGAGTGATAGGAAAATACAATAAGCCTTTCAGTCCAAGGCTAGGCAGAACGGTGGTAGATAGCATGTCACTGTTGTAAGTTAGCTCCACCTGCTTCAACCAAGCATCTCCTTTCCAACAGGCACGTAACAGTCACTCAGCCCTGACATCTGATTCTGAATGGTAAGAGGTACAGAATATTTTAATTGCCATCTGTTTACAGAGTTGCCTAAAGACGTTGGCTCCCACTGACAACTGGAAATTCTGGTATTACATACTAATGAAGATAGTTCCCAAATAGTTTAGTTTATTTAATGTTTGATTGATTGCCTTTATCATAAAATAATGTATAAAATTTTTTTAAAAATTATAAATTAACATTTAGAAAACACTATAGAAACTATGGGGTAGATTTTAAGACGTGCACACGGGCGTACATGTGCGCGCGCTACCCGGCGTGCACACATGAATGCTTGATTTTATAACATGCGCGCCAAGCGCACACATGTTATAAAATCGGGGGTCAGCGTGCACAAGGGGGTGCACAATAGGTTACAATCCTTCTTCATAGAACCTTAGTTAACTTATTCTTAATGTGGATGTGTTGACCTAGAATAGGTATTTACAATTGTAAGAAACTAGGGGGGTCATTTACCCAAGGTGGCTCGCACGCAATAAGGGATGTTTCGCAGTAAAAAGTCCCTTATCGCGTGCAATTCCAGGATGGGGGGCGAGTCGGCCCGGAAGAGGAGGAGTCGGGGCTGTCACCGGGGCCGACTCCGTGCAGACGCCACTGACGACGAAAAAGGTAAGGGCCTTTTCGCGTCCGAGTTCGCACCCAATAGCTAAACCTTCTATGGTGGCGCTATTGGGTGTGAAACCAGACAGCGATAGCACCGTGGCGGTGTGATCGCTGCCGGCTAGCGCAGGACCACCCCCCCAGGTCGACCCCCCGCCCCTCATTACCTAAAGTATCGCAGGCCTGCGATACTTTAGAAAATGAGGCCCTAGAATATGTATGAATATGACCTAGAATCTGTATTCATTGCTGTATCGACCAAGAATATGAATGCTGACCCAGAAGGGATTGTTAACCCAGATGCTGAATGTTGACTTATAAACCATTGTGATCTTATCTTGGAACAACAGTATATAATATACCTAAATAATAAATAAAATAAATAGATGAGTAATGAAGTAAGCAACAATGTTCCTTTTGTTTAAACATTTATACATATAGAAAAAGAAAACAAATTTTAAAAGTTTTCTGAAAGAGATTTTGTTTTAATTCCTCAAGCAATCCACACCCTTTGAATATAAGAATAGAGCAAGTACATTCTTGACCTCGCCATGTTGTTCAGTTTGATCACACTACTCACAACCAGCATTATCAACTCTGAATAGACTCTCTGTGGTATTGTACCAATAATTAACTCTGTCTCAATCTATATACAAAAATGAAACAACACGGAGAGCTTTTGGATTGTAAATGAAGTTTTAAAAAATGTGAGTTCTTTTCAGTTTTATTGCCTGAGTTTTATGAACTTTACACAACTCCTGAAGTAATTAGTCTCTGTTTACAAAGCTTTCTTCAGTTGCACTTGGGAATTGTATCAAATACAAACCACTTGCATTTAGAAAGTGATAAAGTACAAACGATAATATGATCCATCCTGGCACTGACCTAACATAGAACTCATATCACTATAATAGCCATCCATGTAAAAATAGCAAGGCTGACAAATGTTAAGGATACAAACATCTGCAACATGGAAGTGGAAGGCCATTAAAAAATAAAAACAATTTAATACTCCAGACCAATACAGTATGATTTTACCAGCATGTGCATTCCATTTACAACAAACAGTGCTCGTGCCTCACGGGACAGTGGTAAGCGGGCCGCCGCTGTACAGCACTATTGTGTTTCCTGGCTGCATGCAACCCTCCCTTCACATTAGTTTTGAGAGCAGCAGCAATTACCATGGCTCCCTGCACGTCCTCTGCCTAGCTACTTGTTTCTTTTATCTGTTTGTTTGTTTTTATTTATCTGTCTACTTATTTATTTATTTTGATATTTGACCTTTCAGCCACTTCAAAGCGGATTAACATATCAGGTACTGTAGTGTGGCAGACAAGGCTGCTGCAGGTCTAGAAAATCAAACAAAGGAAATTGAAGTGGGAAGGATGTTAGAGAACTCAGAAGAGAGTAGGAAACTTAAGTTGTCTGCATTGCACAGCAACTGATTTGGTTGTATTTCTTGTTGTATAACTGGAGATGCTGTGTACTCTTTCTACTTTATAGATGGCAAAATAGAAGTGTGAAATGTCCATACCGTACAGACTTCTGATTACACATAGTCCTCTAATTTGCTGTTGAAGACTTCAGAAAATTGCTGAATCAATTATTCAAGCTCTTCTTGCTTTTTTAGTAACAGGCTTGCTGGCTGACATCAATACCTGGTATACTGGTGGTATAGAAACATAGAAACATAGAAATGACGGCAGAAGAAGACCAAATGGCCCATCCAGTCTGCCCAGCAAGCTTCCCTCATTTCTTCTCCCATACTTATCTGTTCTCTTAGCTCTTGGTTCTAATTCCTTCCACCCCCCGCCATTAATGTAGAGAGCGGTGGAGGAGCTGCATCCAAGTGAAATATCTAGCTTGATTAGTTAGAGGTAGTAGGGGTAGTAACCGCCGCAATAGCAAGCTACACCCATGCTTATTTGTTTTTACCCAGATTATGTTATACAGCCCTTATTGGTTGTTTATCTTCTCCCCTGCCGTTGAAGCAGGGAGCTATGCTGGATATGCGTGAGGTATCAGTTTTTTTCTTCTCCCCTGCCGTTGAAGCAGAGAGCTATGCTGGATATGCATCGAAAGTGAAGTATCAGGCACATTGGTTTGGGGTAGTAACCGCCGTGACAAGCCAGCTACTCCCCGCCTTTGTGAGTATGAATCCTTTTTTCTTCTCCCCTGCCGTTGAAGTTATGCTGGATATGCTGAAGTATCAGTTTTTCTTTTCCCCTGCCGTTGAAGCAGAGAGCTATGCTGGATATGCGTCGAGAGTGAAGTATCAGGTACAATTTGGTTTGGGGTAGTAACCGCCGTAACAAGCCAAGCTACTCCCCGCTTTGTGAGTGCGAACCCCTTTTTTTCTTTCTCCCCTGCCGTTTAAGCAGAGAGCTCTGCTGGATTGTGTGAAGTAACAGTTTTTCTTCTCCCCTGCTGTTGAAGCAGAGAACTATGCTGGATATGCATTGAAAGGTGAAGTATAAGAATGGAGTGATCAAGCTAGTTGAAAGGCATCAGGAAATAGAGGAAGGTGGAGGTAGTAATTTGGATATTTGGTTTGGGGTAGTAACCGCCGTAACAAGCCAGCGACTCCCGTCTTTGTGAGTGCAAATCCTTTTTCCCCATTTCTCTTGCTGTTGAATATCTAGAGTGATGTTGGAGTCACAGTAACCATGTGTATGTTTATTGACTAAGGGTATTGGCTCCAGGCAGTAGCCATCATTTCTGGCGAGTCACCCACTCTTCATTGGCGGCCTCTTGACTTTATGGATCCACAGTGTTTATCCCACGCCCCTTTGAAGTCCTTCACAGTTCTGGTCTTCACCACTTCCTCCGGAAGGGCCATTCCAGGCATCCACCACCCTCTCCGTGAAGAATAACTTCCTGACATGGTTCGAATCTTCCTCCTGGAGCTTCAAATCGTGACCCCTGGTTCTGCTGATTTTTTTCTTATGGTAAAGGTTTGTCGTTGCCTTTTGATCATTAAAACCTTTCAAGTATCTGAAAGTCTGTATCATATCACCTCTGCTCCTCCTTTCCTCCAGGGTTGTACATATTTAGATTCTTCAATCTCTCCTCGTACGTCATGCGATGAAGATCCTCCACCTTCCTGGTCGCCCTTCTCTGTACCGCTTCCATCTTGTCTTTGTCTTTTTGTAGATACGGTCTCCAGAACTGAACACAGTACTCCAGGTGAGGCCTCACCAAGGACCTGTACAAGGGAATAATCACTTCCCTTTTCTTACTCGATATTCCTCTCTCTATGCAGCCCAGCATTCTTCTGGCTTTTGCTATCGCCTTGTCGCATTGTTCGCAGACTTCATATCATTAGACACTATCACCCCCAAGGTCCCTCTCCTGCTCCGTGCACGTCAGCCTTTCCCCCCCCATCGAATACAGTTCATTCGGATTTCCGCTCCCCATATGCATGACTTTGCACTTCTTGGCATTGAATCTCAGCTGCCATATCTTCGACCACTCTTCCAGTTTCCTTAGATCCCGTCTCATTCTCTCCACTCCTTCCGGCGTGTCCACTCTGTTGCAGATCTTAGTGTCATCCGCAAAAAGACAAACCTTACCTTCTATCCCGTCCACAATGTCGCTCACAAAGATATTGAACAGGACCGGTCCCAACACCGATCCTTGCGGTACACCACTTAAAACCGTAAAGGTATCCTAAGTCACATGAGAAACAGAAATGTCCATAAGAGTAAATAAACTACCTCCTATAATAAGATGGCCAATCATCCTGCATTTTCCTCAAATAGTCTTGTATTTCAGAGGACTGCCACAGTTTATTGTCTCATTTTCAAACACATAGGGGTCAATGGACTAAAACTTAGTATGTGCACTAAGGCCATCTAACATGCAAGAAAAATTGCATGCTATGCACTAAAGCCCTAGTGTACAAGCTAACCCAGTATAAAAGATTGCTAGTGAATGTGTGTTAAATTAGTGCATACATGCATAATAATGTAAAATATGCAAATTAGGTTATAGTGGCCTCACAGTAAATAGTGTCATAGGCACTCCTCCAGGCTCTATGTAGTATGTGATTGTATTAGAGGCAAGATTATTCCGCCCTGAGGCAGCCTAGCAGGCGAAACGATTAGCCGATGTCGGCGGTTTGCGTCTGGACACTCGAAACGTTGGAAGGGAACCGCAGAAGATTATCATATAAAAGATAAGTTCCCAGTGGCGGTTTGTGTCTGGACTTCTCAAGCGTTTGAAGGGAAACGCATGGGTTTGTCTTATAAAAGATTAGCTCCTTTTTTAAGAAAAAAAGAAAAAATGAATAAGAATTTTTGAATTGTGAAGACAAGCTTCCGGTTTTGTTTAATAAATATATATGAGATATCAATAAAAAGATAATAAAATTAAATGAGCACTGTTCAAAGATTATAGGGAGGATGTAGATTTTTGACCAATGATTACAATAATTTACGACATATTCAGTTCATGTAACAAGATAAGTCCATATCTCTGAGGTCTTTTCCTCCCATCTCTCACACATATACGAATTCCAGATATGATGCATAACGATTTTTAAGTGGAAGTTTTGTTTTAGGATGTATTCAATGATCTGGCATCCTATACTGGTTATTGTTCTTCCTCAAGGAGGACAAATATGGAGTTATAGTATAAACGTGTGATTAATGCTGTCTATTGTGTGTGGGTAATGTGAAGGCTTCTTGAATCTACAGCCTACGCAGGTCATAGGCTCCACTTGGGAGGCACCCCCTTGTGGGGAGAGAAGGTATTGAAGACAGCTTTACAATATTGCTATGTTTACTTTTTCTAGCATGCTGAAATTTGTTATCTGTGTACAAGTCCATCTACTCAAACAATTTTTGGGGGTGAAGGGAGAGTCTCCACCAGATGGCCCTAGCTCACTGCCCCGATAGTACAATTTAGCAGGACAGACCATTAATTACAGCACTGTCCTCTGAGGTTGTCTGAAATGGATAGTGCCCAGAAGGGGGGGGGGGGGGTGGCTAGGTCAGTGTAAAGTGTGATCAATTTGCTTTAGCTTTTAAGGAGTGAGGATCTATTTTTGGTTTCCCCATCTGAAGGTCTGATTCATCAAGCTATTTTCCCATAGACATTAGACACAGAATGGGAGAAAAGACTTAGTGAATCAAGCAGTGAGTTAGGACCAACCAACGAACCAAACTTATAATTTTTGTGAAGAGGAGGTATCTGTCAGTGCACTTCCTGCCTCTGAGGATCTGCCTCTTGTTTTGGAGAATAGACTTCTGTTAGAATTTGGCTAAATTTTGGAATTTGACAGATGATGAGCCCTTGGTCCAGCCTTCATGATGGACATGCCCCAGATCCAGAGGCAAGGAGACAGAAGATCTATACGCCCCTCTCCCTGTAAGTAAAAGGGCTGCAGTGATCGTTTCACCTCAGAGGAATTTTTGGGACTTATACACTGTTTTACTGATTTCATTGTGCTACAGACCTTTCCCCATAGAAGGTCCAGCAGAAGGAGTCCAGAGAGGAATCAAAATCTTTGGAGACCCACAACTGGATCTCTACCCCTTTGGGATATAGGACACAGACTGGGGAGAAGAAGACTGGACTTCTAGACCTCAAATACGATATTTCCAGGACAAAAGGGATCCCCTCACTTTTAGGATTTCCCTGCCCTACTGGGACATTTTATCTACTCAGTTCCACAGTGATAAGCTTCACCCCAGGAGCCTGAGATAAGGATACATACTCAGAGACAGAGAAATAGTAACCAGTGTAAACCCAGATAATATTTCGCACAGTCATCTGCTGATTGGACATTTATTTTATTTCTAAAGAATCATAGTACATTTATTTTGCACATCCAACACTGTGTCCTGTCTGGTCTGTGCAGCTCAGCATCTCTGCAGTGCAGCATCACCTAAAGGAGGTTAGGCACACACAAGTGAAAGGGATTTCAGTGCACAGCCTGGACCTAGAAGATCATCCTTTCCCCGAAGAAAGGACCCACACCTTTGGACCAGAAGATTTGGGGAGTGGCAGAAGAGTTAGACCCAGAATAAATTCTTTATGTTCCTTCAGGAAAAGTGAAATACCCTAAAAAGGGGTTACACAGATTTATAAACCTACTTATTCTCTGCTGTCCTCACAGCAAGGAATGTTAAGACATTCCATTATTGAAACAGGCTCGCCTTACTGAGAAAAGAGAAAGAGCTTTCTCAGTTGCCACCGCAACACTGTGGAACTTGTTTCCTGAATAGGTGAGACTCATGGACTGTACAAAAAACATTTATGAATCTATTGAAAACCTATCTTTTAGGTAGGTTTATTGCTAAGAGGCTGTTTCAGAACAGCAATTTTTTTCTCCACTATTTTTGTTGTCATAAGAGTTTTGTGGTTTTCTGCTTACTTTATTAAATGTAAAAGTTGGATAGTCTGTATGTTCTGTTGTACATTGACAAGAGCCTTGGCTTAGGCGATTAATACATCCAATAAAGATAAAGCGGTATGTGATGCACACATGCAAATACTGAATGTAGTGGTCAGATATTCTAGTGACACAGGATATGGGTGACAGCCCTGGATACTCACTCTTTTACTATGCCATTTAGTCTTTATGTCTTATTGTGTTTAGCAATCACGTCACACTATTTATCATTCAGGCACAATTAGCATATAGACATTACATTTTGGGTTAACATGTATGCTAATAGCATGTTCTATTGACACTTTTAGCAGGCACACTAAAACAATTATATGCATCACCTGTTAAGTGCAATTTAGTGTGAGTACAAGCTAAAAAATTTCTTAGTGCAAGTTATAGTGCATAAAATCAATTATGTCTCAATGAAGTTCATATTCAAAAGCATTTAGCAGCTAACTGAGAAGTTAACTGGCTAAATTAATATTTGGACACTTATCTGGCTAAATTTTAGCCAGCAAATAAGATAGCCAGTTAGAATTTAGCTGGTTAAGTTAAGGTTGTTCCAGTGGTGTAACTGGAAGTAGTTGAATAAACTGGCGAAGTTAGCCAACTAACTTCAATATTCAGAGTTAGCTGGATAAGGGGTCATTTATCAAATTGCATAATGCAGGGTGTGATGCAAATCTGAAAAAGAAGAGAAAGAAAGAAAGAGAGAGAGAGAGAGAGGACCTAGCCATAATGTATGCACACTAGATAGGTATTTATTATATCTCTATGGGAATCCCACCTAGTAACTCGAGGTGAGGTTTAAGTATTAGTGTAGGGGTAAGGGGCCACTTGACATTCAAAGTGAGATTGTACGAACAGCACAGTGCTCTCTTGTGAAGATTTGATGACCTTCGGGAGTGAGGAAACTCACCCAAAGATGAGATTTGTGCAATGTTCTCTCAACGTAGCTTGATGTTATATGTTATATGTTAGACGATATATACCTACCTCTATATCAACCTAGCTTGATATATATCAACCTAGCTTGATGTTATATGTTAGACGATATATACCTACCTCTGTACGTATGTTCCTGATTTATGGTTCCTGATTTATGGTTCACAGTTACATTTAATTGAGTTTATGAAAGTTCTCTTTTAATAGTTTTCCTGTATACTTGTGTTAATGTATTCTGCCTTGAGGCGACTGTTTTAATGTATTTCCGCCCTGGAGGCGACTGTTCAGTTCCTTGTAAACCGGTGCAATATGTATTCTTTACAGGAACATCGGTATATAAAAATTATAAATAAATAAATAAATAAATAAATGTTAACCAGATAGAGAGTCTCGCCCTCCCTCTCTCTCTCTCTCAGGCTGGCTCTCCAAAACTACTAAAAATGAAAAATCCAGGCCTAAGTCTGGCCAGGGCAAAGACCTGTCCTAAAGTTAGTCATCTAACTTTAAGATAGACAGCAATTATTTAATAGTGTGGTTGCACTTTTGAATATATTTCCAAGGTTAGCCGGATAAGTTTGTTTGGCTAACTTTGCTATCCAGGCTATGTCTGAATATGGACCTCATTATTTACATTATGCATATATAATAAACTTTAGCAAGCATGTTAAGGCTCTTGTAAGCATTGTAAAAGTGATGAGCTAAGTAATAAAGGTTTTCATGTATATATTAAAGTTGTCTAGAAAGATATTAGTATAAGCATACTAAAATTAGTGTACAGCCTCACTGGGATCCCTACTAAGGTGTGGCTTTATAGAAGGGCAATGCACTTAAAGGTGGAGAGAGGAATGCACCTGTCTGCTACAACACTCCCACATGAATTTGTTGCCATGGACTGATCCTCCTGGTATAAAGCAGATGCCTTTAGTGGTCTGTGTGATTTCTGAGCATCTTTTCTGAAAACCTGATTTTGTTTTGAGAGGAACTTTCCAGCCACCCTTCCTCCCCAGTTGGGCTAAGAGGGGAGCTGTTTGTTCAGCTATGATTTCCATAATGTAGGGACCTGAATTGCTCAACCAGCAAGTAAAGGAGAAGTACGTACCCAAATGGTTTCAAAGTCTGGGAGAAAGAAGAGAAGTGATCCATTACCAGATGCTCATCATCAGCTACTAGTGGTGATGGTGCCCATTTCATACCAAAAAACAAAGAAAGACAACAGTGGACAATTCCATCAGAAGCTGTGGATCCCAGGTATTTAGAACATAAGAACATAAGATATGTCATACTAGCTCAGACCAAGGGTCCATCAAGCCCAGTGTCCTGTGTCCAACAGTGGCCAATCCAGGCTACAAGTACCTGGCAAGTACCCAAGCTACTATTCCTTATTGATTAATAGCAGTTTATCCACTTTTCCTCTAGGAACTTATCCAAACCTTTTTTAAACCCAGTTACACTAACTGCTATAACCACATCCTCTGGCAATGCATTTCAAAGCTTAGCTATACATCGAGTGAAAAATAATTTTCTCCAATTTATTTTAAATGAGCTACTTGCTAACTCCATGGGTAGTTGTATGGGAGTAGAGGCATGGATTGGGTTGTGAGTGTGGTAATGGTGTCAGAGATGTGCAGTGGGGTGAGTGTTGCGATTGACCTTTTGGTGGTGTGAATGGCTGTGGGAAGGTTGTAGGTAGGTTGGGGATTTTGGAGAGAGGCATCTCAGGATATGTTTTTGTAGTGAGTGGATGGTGTCAGTAGTGTGATGCAATGAGTGGATGTTCAAGGGGGTGAATGTGGATGAGAGCAGAGGTGAGTTTGAAGGTTGTATAGATTGGAGGTGTGGGGTAGACTATGGGATGTGTGTTTGTGAGGGAGAGCGCAGGAATATGGACACTTTTCTCATTGCACTCCCCTTTTTATCATCCTTCTTACTATTTCCTGACCCTTCCTCTCTCCTGCACACTCTCTCTGCACTTGTCTGCTGTTAGCCTTCCCTCCTCCTCTCGAGTACATAAGTGGGGATCAAATTTTGTTTGCCGACTAGCTCTCTGCCTGATGCCTATCCCCTCCATACCATCACTGACTCAGAGGATGTAAAGCCCTTGTAGGAGTTTAAACATTTTGTTTGCCTGCTTTTGTCTACTGCTGGAGCCTACTGTTTCTGCTATGTAAAATTGGCACAGCATGCATTTACCTCACATCCAACAGTCTCTGTGGTCGCTCCCGCTCTGTGTTTGTTTCTCCTGCCAATATATGTGTGCACTGTAGCATGCACATACACCGTTATGTTGAAATGATAATCCACAGTCTCTAGTATTCTTATAATATATGTATTTATTTATTTGTTTGTTTGCCTATTTAATATTTTTAAACACTTATTTACCAGATAATTTGTCCAAAGACAACCAAAGAAAGATATAGACATTATAGGCATCTCAGAAACACAGTGAAAGTAGGATAACCAATGGGACACTCTGATGCTAAGGCATAAAGTATATTGACATAACAGGGCAGATCCAATAGCATCAAGCAGAATAAAAATCCCACTGGAAACAAAATGCACTCTGGAATCCTTATGGATAGAAATTCCATGTGTGACAGGTAAGAGTATAGCAGTAGGTGTATACTATTGTCTACCTGGCCAAGGTGGTGAAATAGACTGTGAAATGTTAGCAGAAATTAGAAAGGTGAATAAGTTTAGCAACACAATAATAATGGGAGATTTCAATTACCCAGTATTGACAGGATCAATGTCACATCAGAAAATGCTAGAGAAGTTAGGCTTCTTGAAACCATAAACAACTACTTCATAGATCAGCTGGTCTTAGAACCGAGAAAGGCAGCTGCTTTAGATCTAGTACTCAAATGGAGCTCACAGCCTGAGAAAGATGTTACTGTGGTGGGGCCACTTAGCAATAGTGATAATGCAGTCAAATTTTACATAATCACTGGAGGGAAGATATTAAGTAAAGCTACTGCAATAGTATATAACTCTGAAAAGGAAGACTATGATAGAATGAGAAAATTAGAAAACAACTAAAAGGAGTAGTTGCAAATGCTAAAAGTTTGCATGAGGAATGGACATTATTTAAAAACTAGTAGTAAAAACCTGTAAAAGGATGGGGAAATACTGTGAAGTGTAGGAAGTGCATAATTGATATGTGTGGTAGTACAGAGTCCATGCTGAGCTCAAGTATACTGTATGGTAGTATGGAGGGGACTGACTATTCAGACAGAGAAAGGGGCAGAGCTGGAGAGTACAGCCAGAGAGAGGGGCAGAACTCAATTTCCATATGAGGTAATAAAAAGTGAATTAGACAATACAGAGAGAGAGAGATGGAGTTGTAGAGTGAGGCAGAGATGAACAGCTCAGGGAAAGAGAGGGGCAGAGCTCAATTCCCATACAGAGAGAGAGATGGGTGAAGCTGGAGAGTACAGGATGGAGGGGGGCAGAGCTCAGGTTGCATACCAGCTATGCAAGTGTGGGGCAACTCTCCTCTTTATCATAGTTAGATACCATCTTGGAGACCAGATAAAATGTATTCCATGCATTAAAAACGATGAAGGAAGAACAAGCGACTGTCAACATGGTTTAATGGTGAGGTGAAAGAAGCATCTTTCAAAAAATGAAAAGTAGACCAGATGGTGAAAATAAGCAAGAACATAAGTATTAGCAAGTTAGATGTAAAATAATATTTAGACAGGCCAAGAGAGAATTTGAGAAGAAGCTTGCCAGAGAGGCAAAAACTACTAATAAAAACTGTTTCCATTTGAAGCAAAAGCTTGTGAGGGAGTCAAATGGGCTGCAAGATGACTGAGGGGGTTAAAGGGGTAATGAGGGAGGACAAGGAAATAGAAGAAAAACTGAAGTAATTCTTTGCCTTGGCCTTTACTGAAGAGAATGTTAGGAACACATCAACACTGGAAACAATTCTTTTATTCCCCTTCTGGAGTCTTCAAACCCAAATATACTTAATCTTGCCTGGGGCTGGAACATCTCTGAAGGCCCCTGACTGCAGCTGCAGTGTTCTTTTAGTAGACTATTGGAGGGTTTTTTGTTATTTTTCTTCTTCTTTCATGGCAAAAAAATCAGCAAACCTAGCTAACACGCTTCGTGCCATTTTATTCTATCACATTCCATCAAAGTGAAAAGAGATGAAACTGTCTGCTCTGGGAAATACTAACCAGCTGCTTTTCTCTTATGGCATAAAGCCCTTTTAAAAAGGCAATACTGCATTCACCACAGCAAATCACAGCACTTATTCTTTTAAAAGCACTTTATCTGACACCCCCCCCCCCCCCACAGTTTACAAAACTCTCCTAATACTTCCCCTTACAACCTGTGCTCTTCCCTTCCTGCCTCATCTCATGTTCACCTCCTCTCCGTCACATGCTGTATACAGTAGCATAGCAACAGAGAGCATGATGGCAAATAAAGTCCAGACAGCCCATCCACACCTCTTGCTCAGCCTTAGACCTTCTGTGCTTGTCCCATGCTTTCTTGCATTCTGATATGGTCCTTGTTTTCACCACCTCCATTGGGGGGCTGTTCCTTGCTTCCATCACCATTTCTGTAAAGGACTATTTCCAGAGAAAACTTCTGAGTCTATGCCCTTTTACACACAGCCCATAACCTCTTCATTTAGAGCCTCGTTTCCATTGAAAGAGATTTGCCCCTTGTGCTTTTAATCCTTGAAGGTGGGGCTTTTTTTTTATTCCGGCAATATGTACCAGTACTCAGCGCTGCCATCTTTTCTACTGCATGCTCGAATTGCCCTGCATTCTCCAAACCTCTGCCTGATCCTTTATGTTTATTTTTGGGAACTGCAGGTCATGCCATGGGCACATCCAAATTTATAAACAGTTTTCTACATAGTGTAGAGCCTTCTAGGCCTCTACCATAGTGAAAAGAGATGTCTATATAATCAGACCTAAGACAGGAACCCTGCCTCCCAACCTTCAGGAAGAGACTTAAGACTTGGCTCTTCAAACAAGCTTTCCCGGACTCCAGCTAATGTCCTTCAACTTCAAGTTCTATAACACAACCAGCTCATTTAACTGTTCGTTGTAAATATTTAAAATGCTATTAACCTTTTCTTTTTCCTCCTCTCCCAGTTTAAGCATCCCTGTTTTTGTAACTGCTTTCTTCTGCACTACAGTTCCAGTTTGTTTTTTCTTTCTATGCACCACTGTTTTAATGTAAACCAGCATGATGTGATTTTATCATGAATGCCGGTATATAAAAACCTTAAATAAATAAATAAAATAAATATATTGTGGAAATGTCCAGTATTGAGAGGTTCCATGAGTGAATGTTGTGAATGACGTGCGCTTGAGCCCCTCTTGCTGTGGCTCAGTTGATGCAACCTCGAGGGCAGGACCCTAAGGTCTGAGCTGCCGGTGGACAAACATGTCTTTGCATGGCCAGGCTATGACAAAGTCCAAAAATCTGAAGCCCAATGGGCCAGACAAGGCAGAAGAGCCCAGCTGAAGCTGAGGATGGTCAAGGAGCAAGGCTGTAGCTGAAGCTGAAGGCTTGGATGAGGAGCAAGGCTGAAACTGAAGCTGAAGACAGACGAGGAGTAAGGTTAAAGCTGAAGCTGAAGATGGTCAAGGAGCAAGGCTGAAGCTAAAACGGAAGACTTGGATGAGGAGCAAAGCTGAAACTGAAGCTTAAGATGGACAAGGTACAAAGCTGTAGCTGAAGACTTGGATGAGGAGCAAGGTTGTAGCTGAAACTGGATGAGGAACAAGGCTGAAAATTAATCTGAAGACTTGGACGAGGAGCCAGGCTGAAGGAGAAACTGAAGACTTGGCTGAAGCAGAGCAAGACTGGATCAGAACAAGGCAGGAGACTGAAGACTGAAGCAAGGTGAAGACTGAAGACTGGCGAAAGGCAAAGGCTGAAGACTGGAGCAAGGTGAAAACAGAACCAAGGACAAGGCAAGCTGAAATGATTCCAAGAAGGAGGACCTGTTTTCTGAGGCAAAATCTGGTTGCCCAGCCGGGGTTTAAATACCTGGCCATATAACATCATCTGGAGGTGCTGAGAACCTGGATTCCTACCATGGGGCCCTTATAGCTTGGGGCATGCCGCATTTGTATGCATGGGAGGAATACAGGAGTGGCAGCATCTCCCTGTAGCGGGGAGCTGCAACCGTCAGTTGGTGGTGTTGAGGTGAGTTAAGCCACTCGGGGGGCCATCCTGTGAACGGCAAACATGACAGTGTGTATTCATTTTCTGAGTGAAAGGGGTCCATTCCCTACAGGGTGGGTCTGCATCCAAATTCTATAAAGATGAATCAGTTGGTCACTATGGAGAGTCCATGTCCAGAGAAGAAGGTGAGAGTCGGCCAAGAAGCTGTGGCTTTTCAGGGATCCAGGGGAGGAAAGGGCAGCTGCCTTTCTTTGATCTTCAGGGCAGTGCATTTCTCTCCTAAATTTGATTGGAAAGATGCCAGGAAGGGGTCCAATTCTCTGCAGGAATCCAGAGGTCACTTGTTCCCTCATCCCAGGAACAGAAAAACTTGCCAAGTAGTGAGTGTTATTTTCAACGGAATCAGAGGATTTCTAAAAGTTCCAGAGTCGTCAGCGGAGAAAAAAATCCAGAGAATCAAAAGGAAATTCCACTTATCCTGCTACATTTACTCAAGATGAATGAGAAATTGTAATTCAGTGATTTTGGATCATGTAACTAAACAAACTGTCTTTTGGTACATCTTGTACTACTTTACCCATGTTTTGGACTTCAGTCTTGGAATTATACCCATTATGAAGACTTCTTTTATTGAGAGGCTGTGTGCTGATCCCCTTGGGCCTTGCAGCTTCTTTCACTGTCCCCCACTAATGAATCCTGATCCGGATTTGCAGCAGTTTTTCCCTACTCTGTGGCATCCAAAGGTTATCTCTTGCCTATTTCAGGGAGTGCCCTGAGAAAGGGAGGTACATCTGAGAGGAACCCCTTGACCATAATGGCAAAGTGGTAGATTTTCAAAGGGTTGCACGCGTAAGATACACACGCAACACCCGAAAACCTACCCCTGCCTCCCCCTGCGCGCCGAGCCTATCTTGCATAGGCTCAGCGGCGCGCACAAACCCCGGGACACGCGTAAGTCCCGGGGCTTGAAAAAATGGGCGTTCTGGGGGCAGGGCCGTGGGCGGGGCGCCGGCCCGGGGGCGTTATGGGGGCGGGACCGAGGCCTCCAGAACTGCCACCGGGCCGGGGGATGGAGAGCCGGTGTGCGCAAGTTATGCCTGCCCGGAGACAGGCTTAACTTCTTCAATAAAGGTCGGGGGGGGTTAGTTAGGGCTGGGGGGCGGGTTAGATATCGGAAGGTGCAGGGGAGCAAAAGGAAAGTTCCCCTGAGGCCGTTCCGATTTCGGAGAGGCCTTGGAGGGAACGGAGGCAGGCTGCTCGGCTTGGCGCACGCAGGTTGCACAATTGTGCACCCCCCTGCGTGTGCCGACCCTGGGTTTTATAACATGCGCGCGGCAGCGCACACATGTTATAAAGTCAGGCATAGATTTGTTCGCGACGGGTTGCGCAAACAAATCTACGCCCGCGTGCATGTTATAAAATCTGGCCCAAAGGGCACATTCACTACAGTCAAACTTCACGTTTCCATGCACAGTCAGGGCTACATCACAAGCGCACACTGCACCACAGTATAACACTATCACACACGTTTCCTGCTCCCACCTATATGCACTGCACACTCCCAGGCATTCACTTCAACAGGCACATCACTCTTATTTTCATAACGCCACCCTTCCTACCTTAGCATCATAAACACGACCTCACGCATAGTTATACCTAGAAGAAAGTAGACCAGCTTGCATTGTCATTCAGAGTAAAATCTTTTGGGGTGGAAAACTTTTCAAAAGTCAAAGTGTGAGTATTTTGCTGTAGTGTTAATGGCCCCTTAATGTTTCCCTACATAATCTGACCTATGTAGTCATTTTATGCTCAGATTAAAATAGTAAATTCAATATATAATGACTGATTTCAACTGTGATCTTTTGTGCCCACAGTTGAAGTGTTCCATGTTTGCGTTCTGGTGTGAGTCAGAGTCACATCTAATATTTTTATTTTTCCTGGTGTGCTGCCACCTGTGTCTGCTGAAGGAAGGAGCTTCTTTCGGACTGCGTGCTTGTTTTCTCCAGTGGAAATCTGAGTCACTTTGTGGAATTAGGTTTTCTGAAATCTGGATTTGACAACTGCAGACTTGGTCGATATGTATTCTCTGAACATCCCAGTCAAAAACTAACATCCTTCCACTAGAAGAAAATCCCTGCCTGAACAATATTTGACAAAGATCCAAATCCTGTGAAATTAGTTTTGAGTGCTGAAAGCAACACACCTGAGCCATTCTATGCAATGAAAATAACATACACATTGCAATAATTCTATTTATTAAACTATGTTGGCAGGTTTTTGTTTATTTTTTTTATCCATTGTCTATACAATTTTAAAGAAAATCTTATAACATATACAGTAAAGCTGCATTTTACTTTATCTGCACTTTTTAAATTCATTGCGATACTTTGCATTTATCTATGAAAGGATACCTTCTAATCTTTTTGCTTTGCAACTTTATGGCAAAATGCAGGAAAATGCTCTGCTATTTTGTTTTTATCATTTTGATTAAGATAAATATGAAGCTAAGGTATGCCCTGCCCTCTATTGGCTGTTTATTTATCAGTTATCTAAGTCAGTGCTTCTCAAGCTGATCCTGGAGTACCCTCAGACAGTCAGGATATCCACAAAGACTATTTATGACTTAGGCCTGCCGACACTGCATGCAAGTCTCTCTCATGCATAATCACTGTGGATATTGTGAAAACCAGACTGGCTAGGGTGCTCCTCTAGGATCAGCTTGAGATCTAAGGGATAAAAAGCTGGATATATGTGAAAACCTAGGCTACATTTCACAGCTACAGTAAAGAAGATGGCTATATTTTCAAAAACATTGATGAAGCCAGCGAACCCTATTGCATTGTATGCAAATCTATCTCATGCTTATTCATTGTGGATATCCTGAAAACCTGACTTGCTAAGTGTGTCCTGAGGACTGGGTTGGGAAGCACTGTCATAACACATTCCTTTCATTAAAGCTTTAGCTGATTGAACTGGATGGACTGATTCTTTTTCTTTTTATCCAATCTGTGAAAATATTCACATAGCCCTAGAAAGGTACTGCGGTGCACAGAAAACCCAAGGCTCACAGCTTTCCACTGAAGCATGATTTAGTCAATCTTGTATACTTCTTAAGAAGATGAAAGGAGTACCAGTTGTAATTGGGTAATGCTAATTATAACAACATGTAAGCTTCTCAAATTCTTTTAAAAGAAGCATAATACATAAAAATCATCATTGAAAAAGAAATTCTGGGAAGAAATAAAAATGTATTCTGCCTTTTGTACTGCTTGAAATCTAAGAGCAGTAACACCTTCACCAAGGCTTCCAACCATGCTGCTACATGCTCATTCCCTTTCCAGGAATATTCCTGCATTCAGTCAACATTTTTTTAAAATCTCAGGACATGATTCACCCAAACTCTGAATATAGAAATGTAGCCCCTGGTCCACTTCTTCTTTTGACTAGGCCTGGGGAACGTCAGGGAACTGCGAGACCATGGGGCTCCCAGGGTTCTTCTGATAGGAGGGAAGACAAGCTTTCAATCGCTCACCTGCACCTCTTCACACAAAACACTCAGCCACACAAGGTTAATGGCGCTCCAAAATAAAGTTTACTGTGGTACTTGCAAAATGTGGACATCCTGGCAAACATTACGCTTTCTGATAGTGCAATCTGTTCAGAAAGAAAACACAACTGAATGAACACTCAGCGAATCTGCAGACTCAAGGAATCTCTCCTCTACCACCTCTAGCAGGGCATTATTCAGAGATGACTTCCCTCGTATTGGGACCTGAGTAAAAGCTGCGGATTTTCCTTTCCAAGCAGGAACTTCATTTTCCTGTTGGCAAATTAAATCTCCTCTCCAAAAACTCCCGAGGGCTCCCCTCCTTTGAGAGAATTCTCTCATACCCTTAAATGGCTTCTGCTTTCGGTTCTTCTTGCAGAAACTCTGCGGCAGGTTCACCACCCCTGGCAGTCTGCCTCTGCTCCAGTCATTAAATCCACTTCATATGGTAGATGAGATAATTACAGTTTGGGAATCCTTACAAAATGGCCCTAGTGATAAATCTTTTAGAGCTAGGATAGGAAGAAGTAGTACAGGGAGGGATGCACCATTTTGGCAACCTCAGCTCCTCCACTGAGGTTGCTGGAATGGCCAGCCCCCTGGGTTTATAAAAGATGTGGCAATCTTTAGTTAGCAGCTAGAAGAGAGGGAGTGTATTTTGAATTCAGGTTTGTTCCCCTGTTCTGGCACTAGGCATCACAGCCTGCAACCCTGCTTGAAATAGGAAGGAGGGACGTGCTTCACCAGTACTGGCCGTAGAGGTTGTTTATGGGCTTTGGGACTCTGTTGTGGAATTTTCTTCTATGAGAGCTCGGGTACCCCTGGCTGGTGGATTTCGGGGAAATCCCTGGTTAGGTTAGATCAGGAGGTAGGAAAGATTCCTCTGCTCTCCATTCCCACACAAAGTGGGCTGGAGCAGAGGTGACTTGCAGCAAAAAGATTCCACTTTTGACTTTTTGGTGAAGATTATTGTCTTGTGTTTTCGGGGGGGGGGGGGGGGGGGGGGGGGGACGGACACATTTGTGACCATCCTTCCTGCCCTGAGAAGGAGAAGATCATGAGAGATGCTGGACTCTGCCCCCTGGGATATTTCACCTAAGAGATCCTGTGAATCATCTTAAGAGAAAGAACAGAGAGCAAAAACGTTTTGATACAATTGAGGACATTCATTTGGAGCCTTCATCCTGGGGGAAGAAGTAAACTGGGAGACTGTGCAGAGACTGAAACCTTATATTTTTGTATTCCAGTATTTTTGGAAGGGGATTTTGTCCACCCATCTAGGATACCCCTGTCTACTTGGGAAGCTTGCTGTTCTATGCTCTGGAGGGTAAGAGTTTTTCCTGGCCCAGATACTGACAAACTTGTGCAATAAAGAATGATTTTGGACACTTTAAAGGAGCCTCCAGAATATTTTGTTTGCACTCACATCCATTAATGGTGAAATTAAACTGATACCTCACCAGGACAATAAACATGAGAGTCACCCCTGTGAAGATACATATCCTATTAGTAAGAGACAATTCTGGGACATCCTTACAGAAGAATTTCAAGCACAAAGTTCCACCATGCTGAGTGACACATTCTGTATTTAAAAAAACACAATTCAGAGGTCCTTCATAGCTCATGAAAAGTAAATAAATTCACTTTATACAGGTTTGTTTATTTATTTATTTATTTAAATCTTTTCTATACCGTCATTAAGGTGGATACCGTCACAACAGTTCACAGTAAGGCACAAAAAGTAATTTTATTAAAATCTAACAGTTTACACAGGTGCCATTAGGTTCGGTAACATAGTTTTTAATCAATGCTAGTTGTTAAATGAGTGTGATGACTATTGTGTCCAGGTCAATTATATAGCAGTTTTGAGTCTGGGACTCATTCTATAGATTTAACTTATCCTTTGGTGATGAATTCAATTAAAAAACGTACACCCTTAGTTGGTGTGGGTGTTTTGTATCTCGCACTTCCCTGGTTTGAACCTTGCAATTCCCTGGAATCTATTCTCCCTTCTCTTTTTGAAAGGCTTGTTTAAATAGGATGCCTCCCCTCCTCAATCCCAGGAATTGCACAATCCATTATGAACTTCATTATAATATGTATGACCCTCATTATTACTTTCCCAGTATACAGAGTTGATCTAATATCACCAACATCTGGAACTGAGCAGAGGGCATGCTCAGAGCATGCACCGGCTGTGATATCACCACAAAATAAAAGCAAGAACCCAAAACCACTTACCCCCACTTCAGTTAACACTCTGACTTATTTTAATATGGTCCAAGTCATTAATATGGCTTTATTTCATAGTAACCAATGGGGGGAAAGGAGAATGAAAGGAAAAACAGACATACAGTTTCACACATCCATCCTTGATAGGTCAAGCAGGCAAGAAATCAGATTACACATCCAAACCTTCCTTCACTGGCAAACCTTTAATAAAATCCTTTATCCTGTGTAACATCTGTGTCAAAGGGACAGGAATCTTTAAGTTTCTCTGCCACTCTATCCTTGTGCCAGATCTCACCTATCATATGATCCCCCTCATACCTTAACTGATCATGGAGAAGGCACACTGCAATGTCATTGTGGATTTATAGTGCTGAGAAGCAACCAAGATGCAGTTTGACTTCCTTCATTTGTTTTGCTTGGTGAAAAGAAGTTTTGAACTGGTCTGACAGACCTAAATAGAAGGGATAGGATAGAGACATTCAGATCCCTGAAAGATGGGCAGCCCAGTAGCTAAGGATGAATAGTTCAAAGGTTACTGGGTGAGGATGCATAGACTTGATGATTTTATAAGGCCAGTTTCCCTGTAGGAACCTAGCCTAAACACAGGAAATATCTCATACTATTTGCAGGTGAAAATTAAAATAATCAACATTTCCTTGAAGTCATAGAGTTAATTGGAAGGTCTTTGGTTGCACAAATAATTTGCCTGAACTCTCAACTACTCATGGATCCTCTGACTCAGAGATTAACTTTTTCATTCTTTACTATTGTGTTTTTATTAAATGTATTATGGTTATTACTGTATTTTATATTGTTTTACAGATCATCTTTTATTTTTATATTTGTGAACTGTTGTGACGACCAGTGCTATATGACGGTATAGAAAAGTGTACAAATAAATAAATACCTATTCATTCATTTTCCTTCCCCTAATGTAGGGTTTCCCAAACCTGTCTTGAGGACCCCACAGCCAGTTGGGTTTTCATGTATATTCATTGTGGATATCCTGAAAACCTGACTGGCTGTATGGTCCTCAGGACAGGTTTGGGAAGCCCTACCCTAACAGAAAACAACTGTAAAATGAAACTGCACTGACTAGCTGCCACCTGATTAGGTCCATAGTGACCTGCTGGCCTACACCTGTATTTCTTTAAACATTATTTCATTGCTTTGGAGGATCTCTGCAGTTACAAAGCAAACAAGACTACAAGTCTCAGAAGTAGGAGTAAAAACCAGGAGTAAATCAATCTGTCAGATCTGACACACAAGCTTCAGCTAATGAAAAGTTTTAGAAAAACAAACAAATAAAACTCACCCTGAAGTTCATAAACTGTTCAGAAGCTGTGTGTTTGTTGTTAATTTTAGAACTCAAGTAACATTTATTTTCTCCATAGTTACATTTTTTAAAATTAAATAATAATTTAGCTAGCAACTTGAAACTCACAGTTAGAAATCAATGAACAAAACAACTCAGGCAAAAAACTGCAATTTTCCTAAATAAATATAGAAAGATACACAGCTATAATACATTATAGCTCTAAAACAGTACTGATAATTGCAGTTTAATTTTATAATGCCTTTTTCTTTGCATCAAAAGGCTCTTTACAAGCCAGAACAAAACTGAGATATGCAGGAAGGTTATTTCAGATTATTCATGAACATCCAACCCATCAATCACAGATGCCAAGTGAGAAAAGGACACTTGACTTGGATTTAAGAGCTGAAATGGATTGATATCTAGGCTTCTCAAATGCAGGTTTGTCAGCTATCAATCCTGTAAGCCGACAGTCGGTAAACATTGTGTATTTGATGCTCTCATTAAGATGTAGCACTGAGTTGAGTATTGTAATGGGTACTGACCAAACATCTTGATTCAGATGCGGATATAGTGATACCCAGGTCATTAGAAGGGATGGGCATGAAGGCTGGGAGGGGTGCCAATGTGCCATGCCATCAGAACATAAGAACATAAGAAATTGCCATGCTGGATCAGACCAAGGGTCCATCAAGCCCAGCATCCTATTTTCAACAGAGGCCAAAACCAGGCCACTGTTTCCAACAGTGGCCTGGTTTTGGATCCAAGCCACAAGAACCTGGCAATTACCCAAACACTAAGAAGCACCCATGCTACTGATGCAATTAATAGCAGTGGCTTATCAGAAATAAGCTCCCACAAAACTATATCATTGGAAGGGGAACTTCTCTTCCCCTTGGATCCACTTCAACATCAGAGGGGGACCTCTCCAACTAGCCAGGATGCCATTTAGCCTGTGACTCTCCTTGTCATACCCATTCACAAAGATGGCTGAGCCAATCCTGGTGGCAAAACATGCACCAGGTCTGAAACGCTAGAAAGGCAATTTTCAAAGCTTTTTAGTGGATAAAATGACCTACCTGAAAACTGTCTTCCTTTAATTAACTAAAAAGTACGTGAGCGTCCATAGTCTGCGCACTTAAAAAAAACCCTTTTATTTATAGATTTCATCAATAAGTATAAATTTAGTTTCCTTGCCCTGAAATGTATTAGTTAATGCAAAGTGAAAAGAAGAAAAAAATATCAATGTAGAAATAACAATGAACAGATGAACATATCAAGTTCTGAATTTGATAGGGGTGGATGGAAGGAAGCCAAAAAAGAAAAACACTAATGAAAAATAAGCAGCTTCTCTAAGAAGAAGGTATGTGAAAGTTGAGTTTGGTGCATAATTAATAAAACAAGCAGGACTATACATCAATTCCCAATATTAACATAAATGTGAGATAGAAAATACTAGATCATGGGGAGACCTAAGAAGGCAAATATGTCTTACTTGTCAAGAGTCATACAAAATGGTCAGGATCGGAAAACATATTATTTACTCCTTTGAAATGTAACCAGACATTTAGAGGGACATCTTACTACTAATTTGGCACCAGTAGTGACAAAATCTTGGCTCCTGGCAAAACCTTTTAACATTGCTCTTGTGTAACCTGGGAAACATCAAGAAAATCATACATCTTTGTTCCCAAAATAAGTACATCCTTATTATGAAAAAAAAAGTCTAATAGCAGCATCCTTATCAGACTCAAAGACATGCATCACAATCAGTAAATCCTTATGCACTTTTCATCAGGATTCCAGATATTTATTTATTTATTTTGATAAATCTAAAATTCTAAGCAATGAACAAAAAAACAATCATGAAACACATAAATAAAATTGCAAACAGTATATTACAAACATACAATACTAATGGCTGCCTAAAAAACAGCATAGTGCATGACAAATTATGCTGTCAGTATAGAAATAATTCAAATTGCTTAATTAAATTAAGATCCTTAGCACAATCTGGCCAGCAAAAATCCACTTGATAACTTCAACCCTATTGCCCAACAGTAGCGTGTAATCAAGGCCTTCGAGAGATTCAATGAATCCCTGGCCCTAACCGATTTCATTTATTTCTTTGGTTGGGTTTTTTTTGCGCTCACTTAAGCAAAACCTTCTACCTGAACCTATATTGCACTCAACCATGCGATCCACTTCATTGACCTACAGCTGGCAGCAGGAGTTACATTTAAGTGAACATCATCTACTGCTGCCTCGGGGCAGATTGCACAGCTCCCATTGCAAGATCAGCCCTGCAGCAGAAGATGACATTGCATCAAATGCAACTCTTGCTATAGTTGATACCACATAAAACACGTGATCTAACAGGCTGCCGCAGAGCCTATCCTGTGCGGCTGAAGAAGCGAGGAGATCCCACAACCGCCAGTGGAACCCATCCCATTGGCAGCTAAAGACAGCAGGCTGCTGCGGAGCCCATATTGCTACAACTGAAAAGAAAGGACCCATGACCCAGTGGCATGACAAAGAGGTGGAGCAAAGAGCAGGAGGCCATGAGTCTGAGTGAGTAAAAGAGAGAGAGTGAGTGTGTGTGAGAGCGAGTAAGCCACTAAATATGAGAGCATGCCTGTCTCTGTATCTGTGTGTGTGTGGAGGTAGCCACTGAATGTGAGTGCCTGAGTATTTGTGTGAGGGAGAGAGAGCCACTGATTGTGAGAAAGTGTCTCAATAGCTCATCTACAGTATTTTGGAATAATACTCAGGCCAAGAAAAGCTATCACAGTCTTTCCGGAATACAGTTTACCCCAAGAGACAAATCTGTCATATCAAAACAACACTAATTCCTAGGACTCAAACATCAACTGCCCTATCCAGAAAAGAGCAACACTGCAAATATTACATCAATAAAATGTTTTTAAAAAGCAGACATATCAAATAACATCCAACAATTAAAACTAATAGGGATTTTTTTAAAATCCTCTACTCTCCATACCAGGGAACTTTTGATTTCCAGTCACCCTGAGATTGTCCATGGAAAATGAGGAGGGAGGGAGAGGTTACACAAACTTTATCCTCTTTCTCTTCCCCATACACACACTAATACACATTCATTCTCTTTCACAGACACACACGTACACACAGGCACTCTCTTATACTCAGTTCCGCTTTCTTCACACACACACACACACACACACACACACAATCACTCTCTCACACTCAGTGGCTCTTTCTTCTTCACACACACATACACACAAAGGCACCCTCTCACCCTCAGTGGCTCTCACTCCCTCACACACAGAGATTCTCACACACTCAGTGGCTTTCATACAAAGAAAGCACTCTCTCCCTCACAGATATGCACACTTGGTGGCCCTCTCTCCCTTGCACAGATGCAAACTCCTACTCTGTGGCTTTCTCTCCCACACTCACACAGGCACTCTTTCACACTCAGAGGCTCTCACTCCTTCACACACCCACATACACACAGAGGCACACTCTTGCATGCAATGGCTCTCTCTCTCCCTCACACACAGACATAGACACTCTCTCACACTCAGTGGTCTTCACCCGCTCACACTAGGTACTCGCTCCCACTCAGTGGCTATCTCTCACTTACACATTCATACATACACACAGGCACTCTCTCGCACTCTCTCGCATGTAGTATATCTCTCTCCCTTACACACATAAAGGCATTCTCTCACACTCAGGTACTCTCTCACACAAAATAGACACACACTTGTACTCCGTGGATCTCACAGAGATAGGCACTCTCACAAAAAAATGCACTCTCACACTCAATGTCTCTCTCTCTCTATCACTCTGTGTGTATGTGGGTGAAAACATGGCTATCCAAAAATGCATATGGACTAACCTAAACACATCAGAATAACCTGAACCACAAAGGATAAAAGATAATAATCAAATCATGAGAGAATATAAGATTCTCAAAATAAACTCTAAGATGTGAACAATATCATTTCATTTTTACCTTAAATACTTAATTAATAGATACTAAGACTAAACCAAAGCTCTCAAGAAACAAGCATATGAATACTGTGATGAATTTAGCTAGTATTGATGTTTTAACAGGTGGATCTTTTTATGTTCTTGATCTCAGGGTTTATATGATGGTTTATGATTTAGGGGAAGTGTTGAAAGTATTTGTATGTATAAACAATATGAACATTCTTGTTGTTGTTGTTGTGTGTGTGTGTGTGTGTGTATGTGTGTGTGTGCACGCACATCCATGCATGGGAGCCTTCTTGGGATGAGCAGGGTGTGTGTGTGTGTGAGAATAGGAGCCTGCTAGGGATTTGGGTGGATGTGAATGGAAGTCTGCTTGGGGTGTGTGCGTGTAAATGGGAGCTTGCCTGGAGTGTGTGTGTGTCTGTGAGAGAGTAAATGGGGGGTGCAGGTGGATTCCAACCTGCCAGCAGCTAAAATGAAGATGAGGGCCTGGGGTTGCTGGTAAATCCCAACCAGGGATGGAGCGTGTGAATTTTTAAAATCCTTTTTAGTTTTGTTTTTCAGGTGTTATTTACTGTGCCTGCTCATTTGAAATATTTTATTGGTGTTTAGGACATTTAAAAAAAAATCATATATGAGTTTTTAATTATTTGATCTTTTATTCATCATATTTTTTGAAATAATATTATTAATATCTTTTTACTGTTATTATTATGTACTTATTTTATTTCATGATTTTATTGTTTGATGTTTGAGGAGTGGTATTAAACTTCCCTCTATTGATATAGGGGCGGATTTTCAGAGCCCTGCTCGCGTAAATCCGCCCAAAACCGGGCGGATTTACGCGAGCAGGGCCCTGCGCGCCGGGAAGCCTATTTTACATAGGCCTCCCGGCGCGCGCAGAGCCCCGGGACTCGCGTACGTCCCGGGGTTCTCGGAGGGGGGCGTGTCGGGGGGCGGGGCCGGAGCGCGCGGCGTTGCGGGGGCGTGTCGACAGCGTTTTGGGGGCGGGTAAGGGGCGTGGCTACGGCCCGGGGGCGTGGCCGCGCCCTCCGTACCCGCCCCCAGGTCGCGGCCCGGCGCGCAGGAGTCCCGCTCGCGCGCGGGGATTTACGCCTCCCTTCGGGAGGCGTAAATCCCCCGACAAAGGTAGGATGGGGGTTTAGACAGGGCCGGGCGGGTGGGTTAGGTAGGGGAAGGGAGGGGAAGGTGAGGGGAGGGCAAAGGAAAGTTCCCTTCTAGGCCGCTCCGATTTCGGAGCGGCCTAGGAGGGAACGGGGGTAGGCTGCGCGGCTCGGCGCGCGCAGGCTATACGAAATCGATAGCCTTGCGCGCGCCGATCCAGGATTTTAGCCGATACGCGCGACTACGCGCGTATCTACTAAAATCCAGCGTACTTTTGTTTGCGCCTGGAGCGCAAACAAAAGTAGGCTATTCGCGCTCGTCTGAAAATCTACCCCATAGGGGATAAATGTTGGCTATACATTTTTTTAATTCTCCTATTCCTCAAGTTTTCCTTCTTCATAAAATGAAACATTTATTAAAGCAAATTCTGGTACCAGGTGAAGTAATAATATTTGTAAAAGAAAAAATAATTTGAGAATTTGCAAGTGATACAACTAGAAGTTTCTATGGGTAAGCGAATTATGAGGTTTTTCCTCTTTCCTTAACAGATGGTGGGGGTTGTCTGTACTATATTTCTTGACTTGGTCAATCGGGGACTATTGCACCTATAGAATTTAGGTACTAGAGAAAATTTCTGGAGAAGGGGGCCTAGCAAGATGGCGACATGGACATGGAGATTTGCTGTTCCATCTTTTGCTTGTGATTACTTTTTTCCTAGAGATAACCTCTAAACATAAGGGAAAGGTAAAGGGTTTTCCCTCCGAACCCATTCACCTTCTGGTACAGCAGATAAGTACATCCTTCATGTCCCAGAATCCTGCAAGTGTGGGAGATGAAGTCCCCACTGTGATTCTTGGTGAAGGAGAGCCAGAACCACCAGAGGAAGAGGTCACCCCTAGCCCTTTAGATTAGCGACTTCCACAGGCTGAAAGGCATGATTCCCCGTGCAGGCATGATGCAGTACTTCTGGATGATGCCACTACTGCAACCATGGTGAAGGAGGTCGGTGAGGCTTCAATGTCTGTGCAGCATTCCATGCCACTGTTAGAAGAGGACCACCAAAGCATTATTTCGCTCTCTTTCTCACTAGAAGATATGCCTAGTTTGAAACTGCTTTGGGAAGATCTTCAGATGGGCCAGGGCGCTCCTTTGGGTGAGTCCTTCAGGTACCAACTAAACCAGCAGTCATGACTCTAGATGCTATTTGAGATCTTATGCAGGATTGGCAACATTATTTAATGATAGTGTCACTAAGATTGACAGGATATCGACTAAACTGGAGATAAAGGTTTCTCAACATGAGGATCAGTTATTGGACCATAATAATAAAATTTTGACTATGGAGAAAAATATTAAATATACCAATGTTTTAAATATTGCTAAAGTGAAGGAGAAGCATATTCGCTCTAGGCGGATGGAGTATTTGTAAAATCAATTAAAGCATCTGAATCTTCAAATGCTGAATTTTCTTAAAGTGATAGGAGAACTTTCCTTTATATTTCACTGAAATTCTGCATTTGCCTTCTGATCAAGCTCCTTCTATTAATTAATTGTATTTTCTGCCAATGCCTCCTAGATCTAGTGTATAGCAGAATCAACCCACTCAATTCTCTACAGAGATGATTAAGTTGACAAATTTTCCTGAAAATTCTGGGCCTGAAATTTTTGAGTGGGGCACTTTGTTAGTTTCCTTTGCTATTGAGTCTGATCTTAGCACACATTTGAGATTGTACTTTAAGAATCTAAACTATCTTTTCCTTGGTAAAATCATAGAATCTTTCTGGATTTGTCCAGAATAACGCAGGAGAGGAGGAAAGAATTACTTGCTTTGAGGCAAGGTGCCTTTTGTTAGGTGTTTCTTTCCTTATAATATTTATTTATTTATTTATTTATTTATTATTTTTCTATACCGACATTCGATCTCAATTGAGATATCACACCGGTTTACATTCAGGTACTGTAGGTATTTCTCTATCCCCAGAGGGCTTACAATCTAAGTTTTTGTACCTGAGGCAAGGAAGGGTAAAGTGACTTGCCCAAAGTCACAAGGAGCAACAGCAGGACTCTAATATATTAGAGATGTGAATCGTGTGCCAGATCGTCTTAACGATCAGATTCGGCTGGGGGGGGGGGGGGGGGGGGGGAAATCTGATTGTTAAGATATGTGAATTGGAATCGTTTCCGATTCCAATTCACATCGCTAATTTTTTTTTTAGGGAGGCCCGCGCCGCTAAAAAAAAAAAAACCCACCCGACCCTTTAAATCGACCCCCCCAAAACCTTTTAAATTACCTGGTGGTCCAGGGGGGCCTCGGGGGGCCTCGGGGAGAGATCCAGGGGGGCCTCGGGGAGAGGGGCAATGCTCGGATTGCTTGTTAAAGGAACTGTCTCAGTTTGTGGCTGTGTTTCGACGGACCTTTGATCCCAGGTGGCATGCCGTGGCAAGCACCAGTCTACTACATCTTCGTCAAGGTCAAAGAAATCTCTTTGACTATACCATTGAGTTTCGGACTTTGGCTACTGAGCTCGCTGGCAGGAAGATTGCCTATGAGCTATCTACCTGGATGGACTTTCCTCACAGCTGAAGGATGAGCTGGCTGCAAGGGAGCTCCCTTCCTCTCTTGAGGACCTTATAGACTTGACAGGCCGAATCGACCACCGTCTCCAAGAGCGTCACCGGGAGAGTCGGATACCCAAAAAGGCTTCTTGGGTTCGGTTCCGTTCGCTACCTACCACAAACCCTGCCCCAAGCAAGGACACTATGGTGGCTAAGATGGAAGAGCCCATGCAGTTGGGTCATGGGCGGCTGACACCAGAAGAGCGCCTCTGGCGAAGACAAATCGGACTGGGTCTGTATTGTAGAGCACCTGGCCACCATCTACAGACATGTACTATCCATCCGGGAAATGTCATGGCCCAAGATCAGTAGGGGCCCTGAACTTGGGCGCTACCTCTCTGGCCCCTCAGTTATCTGTACCAATTACCTTGATCTGGGATTCCTGGTCCTTGTCCAGCTCCTGGGTATAAAGACCCGCTCGCTTGAGACCTCCTTATGTATCACATCTATTTATGGAGAGCTGTTACCCGGCCGAATCTCCCTTACTACAGAACCTGTCCAGCCGCACACTGGCACTCTACACACTGAGGAACTTGAACTGTTAGTGTTGGAGAATTCCATCCATCCGGTAGTTCTTGGATTCCCCTGGCTACAGAAGCATTCTCCCCAGTTTAATTGGAGTTCGCTGCAACTGGTGGAGTGGGATCCTGCCTGCCACCAGTCTTGTCTCCAGAAAATGGTACCTCCATCCGTGGGTCCTTTGGCTGTCACTTCTTCGGGCATCCCTGCCCCTTACATAGACTTCGAAGACGTATTCTCCAAGAAAAAAGCAGATCTTCTTCCACCTCTTCGAAGGTTTGATTGTCCTATTGATCTCCCTTCCAGGGACCATGCCTCCTCGAGGATGCACCTACCTTCTGTCTCTGCCTGAGACAAGGGCCATGATGGAGTACATCCAAGAAAACCTTGTGAAGAGATTCATCCACCCCTCTACTTCTCTTGCTGGGGTGGGATTCTTTTTTGTGACCAAGAAAGATGGGTCACTTAGGCTGTGTATTGACTACCATGGCCTAAATGCCATCACCCGCAAGGACAAGTATCCCCTGCCACTAATTTCTGAACTATTCAATCGTCTTCAGGGAGCATCTATATTTACAAAGTTGGACCTACGCAGAGC
Organism: Rhinatrema bivittatum; assembly: GCF_901001135.1. Taxonomy (NCBI): domain Eukaryota; kingdom Metazoa; phylum Chordata; class Amphibia; order Gymnophiona; family Rhinatrematidae; genus Rhinatrema; species Rhinatrema bivittatum. Next base: position 67,036 of record NW_021821080.1, on the reverse strand, counting down.
ATATAACCTAGTATGAATTCACCCCAATGACATTTGGAGGACCACTTTTAACACCCGGGACGGGCACTACAAATATCTGGTGATGCCCTCTGGCCTCTGTAATGCGCCCGCAGTATTCCAACAAATGATGAATTAAATTTTTAGAGATTTGCTGTATACCAAACTCGTCTTTTCCAAAGACCTGGATACCCTCCACACACTGATGTTCGAACCTTCCTCCAATGCCTTCACGAGAACCATCTGTTTGCAAAATTGGACAAATGCTTATTCGAGAAATCCAGCCTACCTTTCCTCAGTTATATTATCTCCCAACAAGGGTTTTCCATGGACCCGGCCAAGTTAAAAGGAATCCGCTGGAGAGCGAGTCTTAAAGCCTGTGGGTCTTAAAGCTCTCCAGCGCTTCCTGGGATTCCTCAACTACTATCATCACTTCACCCCACACTACTCTACCCTAGCTGCTCCTTTGATGGCCTTAACTTGCAAAAATCGAAATACACGAAATTGGACTCCGGAGGCCGTCGCAGCCTTCCACCGCCTCAAAGAAGCCTTCCAGAAGGGGTCTTGTTTACATCATCCTGACGCAAATCATCCATTCCTAGTGGAAGTGGACGCCTCCACCATTGGGGCTGCGGCATTCCTGAGTCAACTCACTGCTTCCGGTACTATAGTTTCGTGCTCCTTCTACTCCCGTAAATTTTCATCTGCAGAGCAAAATTACAGCATAGGGGATCGTGAGTTACTTGCCATAAAATTGGATCTTGAAGAACGGCGCCTGTGGCTACAGGGCGCACAACATAAATTCACTGTATTCACCGATCATAAGAATCTGGAACATCTGAGCCAAGCCCAACGTCTCAATGCCCATCAAGCTCGATGGGCTCTGTTCTTTTCCAGGTTTGATTTTGAGCTTCATTACCGCCCAGCCAATAAAAATCTCTGGGCAGATGCCCTATCACGATCCTTCGAGCCAGAAGATTCCCCGGAAGAACCTAGCCACATAATAGACCCAGCCTGTATTTGTTTATCTGCCACTCACCCAGTTCCTGTTGGGAAGATGGTCATGCCCCAACAACTCTGAGAAAGAGTTCTCCGCTGGGCACATGATTCCAAATTCGCCGGTCATCCAGGACGAGCATGGACCTTGGCACTGCTCTAGCGGTTCTTCTGGTGGCCTACTATGGTCTCCGACACTAAAGCATACATCGAATCCTGTAATATCTGTGCACAACAAAAACCCCCGGTCGGTCGACCTTGGGGTCTTCTACAACCACATCCAGCTCCCGAGGAAGTGTGGACACACCTGTCTATGGATTTCATTGTGGATTTGCCACCATCGAAGGACCATACCGTAATATGGGTAACCATAGACCGATTTTAAAAAATGGCCCATTTCGTCCCTCTACCGGGCCTACCATCTGATCCAGAGTTGCCACGCCTATTTTACCATCATATTTTTAGACTGCATGGCATAAGCAAGGACATTATCTCAGACAGAGATCCGCAGTTCGTTGCTAGATATTGGCGCGCTCTTTGCCGAAAATTCGGTATTAATATCAGCCTAACAATTGCCTATCATCCCCAAGCTAACGGACAAGCCAAGTGAGTGAATCACTCCTTGAAGGCCTTCCTGCATGCTTACATCAATGACCGCCAAGACAATTGGTCCAAACTTTTATCCTGGGCGGAGTTTTCTCACAACTCCCACATTGCCACTGCTACAGGCACATCACCATTTTCTATTGACTATGGAAAACAACCACGACCACCGCTGCCCATACCTCTATCAGTGCTGAACCCCTGCAGCACAGGCTACTGCGGATGCCCTCAAGACTTTATGGGAGCAGACAAATCTTCGCTTAGGTCAGGCTGCTTCCCGGGCCAAGAGAGCTGCTGACAGTCGTCACTCAGCTACTGAATTCCTCCCTGGCCAGAAAGTCTGGTTAAGTACTCAGTATATCAGACTTCAAATACCGGCCCAAAGGTTCGCTCCAAGGTATATTGGAACTTTTACGGTCATTCGACACATTGGACCCATTACATACCATCTTCGGCTGCCTCCTACGCTGGGAATACATAATACATTTCATGTATCACTCTTAAAACCTGTCTTCCTATCCTGGCATGCCCGGAAGGCTCCTGAACCACCTCCACTTGTGGCAGAAACTGATACGATGTACAAGGTACACGAAGTCCTCGACGTCTGCCATAGGGGCCGCCAGTGGGAATACCTCCTTTCTTGGGAGGATTATGGACCTGAAGAAAATTCATGGGAACCAGCTCAGAACATCCTGGACAAAACTCTCCTCCTGAACTACCATTGTGCCCATCCAGGTAAACCCCGACTTCTAATAGGGGGGCATAAAGGGGGATACTGTTATGCGTGCCGTCCACGGCAGACCCGCGGCACAGCCCTCTCACCTTTCCACAAGGATTCCAGCCTCTGGTTCCTCCTCGCTAGCGGTGGTAGGCCATCACCTCTGACCTTGGGTCTCTTCCGGGGCCTCCGGTGCCTTCAGCTCAGTCACAGTCCCCAGCATTCCAGGTCATGATGCTACTGCTCGTCGGGCCTCTCCAAGTAGCCTGCGGAGAGACGCCACTACCTGCGCTGCGCTCCTCTCTAGGCGCGCGCACATCACTGATCCTTATGTAGGGACCACGGCGGGAACCTGGCGGGAACCTGGCCACGGCCCCGCTCCATAGCGTTGCCTTTGCAACAGGTCTCCTCACTGGTCGAGTACTCGTTGTTACCAGAGATTCGTCTCTACTCTCTGTTCCTATCCTTGTTGTTCCTGTTTCCTCATTCCTGCCCTGCATATGCTTCAGATTGATTACACGGACTGACTTCGCTTCGCCTGATTGCGCTACAGCCTATCTCCAGACCCAGACCTCCACTTTGCCTGACTACTCTACAGCCTATCTCTGGACCCAGACTTCTGCTTCGCCTGACCACGTATTGCCTATCTCCACACCCTGACCTTCACTTTGTCCAACTACGCTATTGACTTCTCCGTGATTAGACCTCAGCTTCGATTGACTAGGCCATTGATTGTCTCCATTATCAGACCTCAGCATTGCTTGCCACAGCCCCTGGATTGCCGCCGGCCCTGACTCAAGCCTACAATTGGGTGTCTCTTTTGCCTACTCCCTGGTTGTGGACTTATTAGGCTTTGACCTACCTTTGCTCGAGCGTCCTCAGTCTGCCTTGGTTTCATTGGTGCACAAGTTTCCAGAAGCTTACCCACTCCAGAGTAGGACTACATCTTCCCTTGCCTGCTGTCTCTGGGCTGAACCAACCTTTCTTGTTGTTCTATCTCGAGGCCCACCTAAGTCCTGCCGGCCCCGGCACCCAAAGGCTCAACCTGCGGGGAAACAAGGGCTGGTATAGGTGAAGCTCCCATGGCCTCTGCCTTCAGCCCACTCCACCTGACAACGGTGGGGACCCGCAGGTCCTCACCTATGGGTTGCGTCAACTCCACCTCGGCCCAAAGGTCCATCTCCGATGCAACAGTTCCTGGATGAAAAGTCCATAAACAGCTATTAATTAATAGGTAATAGCCACTTCTTGTTGCTGTCATAGCTCCCTGGACTACTGTTGGTAACTTGCAGTGAAATATCACTTTAAATCAAAGGACAGAAAAATACTAAATTACAGAACTATGACTGGAAAATTCCTACTTTGGAAAATTCTGAATGAGAGAGGGATTTATGAGAAAATGTATTGAAAAAACAGTCCTAGAAAGCAAACAGATTCTCACCCTGACTAACAAGAGGAGTCAGATCCTTGGGTACCCATTTCTCAAACAACAGAAAGGCCAGGCAGGATGGAAGGGTGTGTACACATTCTTTTTCCACGGTCCTTCCTGGGTCTTGGCCTTTTGGCTGAGAGAAGGTGACCCATCCAGGCTGGGTATCAGCAAATGACTGGTCATGAGCTTAGCGGAGCTAAAATCACTAGAAACTGAGACTGCAGAGGGTCTGAATCACTGAATACTAAACAAGCCATGGGCCTATTGGAGCTGTAAATCCAAGCCATGGAAAACCCTCCTACCATGAGAGAAGAACTGAAAGTCAACAGTAGATCCAGAAGTGGAGCAGTCCCCCAGGAGAAAGGGGACACCAGCAGCAGATTGGGAGGTGACCCTGGGTCCCCCATGAGCAAGGGGACCACAGCAGCATTTTGAGCAGTCCCCAGAAGGTTGTGGACACCAGCAGCAGATCAGGTAGTCTCCCAAGAGGAAGGGGACCACAGCAGCAGATCGAACAATCCCCCAAGAGGGTGTGGACCTTAGCGGCAGATTGAATGGCATATCAAGCAGTCCCCAGGAGGGGTAGATCACAGCAGGAGAGTGAGCAGTCCCCCAGGAAAAAGGGGATCCTAGCAGCAGGTCCAGAAGCAAAGTTCTGTTCCCCAGGAGGGCATGGAGCCCAGCAGTATACCAGGAGGCAGAGTTGGGTCCCCTAGGAGGGCATGGACCCCAGCAACATATCGAGAAGTGGAGTCAGGTCCCCAGAAGGGCATGAACCCCAGCATTGGCATGGACCTTTCAGTGGATTGGAAGCAGCACCGAGGAGATGGCAGCAGTTTAGATATAATGGACCCCCCCAGGCCAACACTGCCCACCAGCCCAGTTGCATCTTTTCACATGGGTAAGACTTGGGATAAAAGAGGGAAGATAATAATAATACTTGATTAAGTGGGAAAGCAAGAGGTCCCTTCTATTCTATATGGTGGTATACTGTGGGGGCCAACAACTCCAAATTGCCAAATTTTAAATGTTCTTGCTATCTTGTAGAAATGTATATAGTTATGTGGCCTCAGACTGCTAACCTTGAGTAGATAAGTATGCTGTTTGGTATCCTGTTAGCAATGAACATAGTCGTAGAAATGAATATAATCATATAGTCTAATAAACTTGTATATATTTGTACATATTGCCAGCCTTGTTCACAGTCCCATTTGTTTTCCTGGGGTGAAGGGAGGGAAATCCCACCCTCTAACATCTTCTTCCCCAGGTGGAGGCACAAGGTGCCAAAAACGTGAGGACCAACAGAGTCTGCCCTAGGGGGTCTCCCACCAGGTCCGGAACCAGGAATGCGCCCTGTGAGATAAGCAGTCAAGGGGGTGTTACAGATGTTTTTAAAGGAATTTCTGTAAGCTATGTTCATTTGAAATCTTAAGTGAGGAAATATTACTGCAAAGGATAAAAATCTGCTTCAGCCCACTCTCACATCAGCTGCTACCCAAGTATTTTCCAGTGCATCTTCACAAGCTGTGGTGTCGAAAAAATACCAAGGATAGACTGAGAGAGAGGCTGTAGAGGATTGTGCAGAGACAGCTTTCCTGTGGGAGAAACAGGCAATTATACATGACTGTCATCACCAGAAACGTGATGTGACTATAATTTTAAGTATTTCACTGGCTTTGGTTGCCAGAGAAACTGCACAAGGAAAAAGTAAAAGGTTCTTCTCTTTATTGATCTCTTAACAAACTCCCAGAGACTGCATCAGATGTTATAATTATTTGCTCCTGGCCAAGTATGTCTGCTGACATCCTATAATGCACTGTCAACAGCAGCTGTTAGCTCAGTGTAAACTCCAGCATGCTACTATAACAATGTATTTGTTCTAAGTTTAACTTATGTCTGGTGTTCTCCTTTGAAAAATGTTCAGGTTCTAGTGTATCCCTTATAAAAAAAAAAATTAAATTAAAAATGATTAATCTTTTCTCAGCCTGTAAAAGATTGGTTAAGAGAGATGCGGAGTACATTGCCCAAAGCAGAAGCAGAGGTTGTGAGACAACGATGTGATTGGCTTGTCTAACTGCTTTCCTGTCTGAAAGACATTTCACAAAATAAGCTGGGGCCATGAATTGAGAATGGGATAATGCTGAGAGTGTAGGAGAATGCATGTGCGCTTCCCTGTGCTATTTGTTTTGTAGACCCTTTTCTTGCCGATAAAATAATGCACCAGTAGTGAGCAATTACGGCGGGCCTCACCTGGAGTACTGTGTTGAGTTCTAGAGACCGCATCTCGAAAGGGACAGAGACAGGATGGAGACGGTACAGAGAAGGGCGACCAACATGGTGGGTGTTCTCCATCAAATACCTTATGACAGGGCTTCCCAAACCTGTCCTGGGGACCCCACAGCCAGTTGGGTTTTCAGGATATCCACAATGAATATGCATGAGATATATTTGCATTGTTACGCCCATCGGTTGCAGACGGCTGCGACCGCTGTTCCTCACCTCTCTTTACACTTCCCTGACTCCATGAGATAGACTGGCAGCCTCCGCTAGCTGCCGATGGCCTGCCTACCACTCCCAGACCTCCCAGAGCGGCACGGACACCGCCGACCACCATCTTGCCATCAGGATCCATTAGGCGCGCGCATGCAAGGGCCAGTCTTAAGCACATCATGGCGGGAACCTCGGAGGTGTCCCCTCTGGATGATGTCATCCCTTCAGAATATTTAAACCAGCTGGCCCTGCTTACGGGCAATTTGGCAAAGAGATCCATCCTTGCTAAATCCTCCTCACTCTCAGAGGACCTGCGTTCCAGTTCCTGTGTCCTGGCGTAGACATCTCGGGTACCCACTCTTCGGGGGCCCTCTTCTCGTCTTCGGCTATCTGCTCCTCAGAGGGCCTGATGCCTGGACTCTGCTTGACCCGTTCCCCGGGGCTTCCCTGGAGCCATCGCTACTCTCTTCATGAATACCCAGCACTGCGGACTACTTCCTATTCTACTGAGGACCTCTCTGCAGACCATTACCATCTCTACAGAGGACTCCATGAAGGATTTCAATGGAGAATGGGATAAATACTTTGGATCACCAAGGCTAAAGTATTTCAAAGGGGCATGGGATAAATACTGTGGATCACCAAAGGCTAGAGGATGGGAAAGAATGAAAAAAAAGCATGGGAGTAGTGGACCTGGGGGTGACCTGCACGGAGCAGCAGTTACTACCCTTAAACATAAACATGGAGTAACCTGCATGGAGCGGCATTTACTGCTGTGGGAAGCTTGCTGGGAGACTGGATGGACCATTTGGTCTTTTTCTGCTATCGTTACTATGTTACTATGTTGTTCCAAATTCTTGGTGTGTAGCTGCTGAAGGTCTGGAGTCTAGAACAATCTGACAGAGACCAAAGGAAGGGGAGGAAATAAGGGCCAGTTGGGAGGATAGGAGTTCTTTTGTGGGGGGTGTAAGACTGAAGAAGCTAGGACCTGTTTATTCATGCACATGAAGACAAAACAGAGTTTTGAATTTTATCCTGCTTTTGAATGGGAGCCGGTATAATGGACGTAGTATTGGTTTTATGTGGTCTTCTAGAATTCTTGAGACTATACTTTTTAGAAGCGTCATGCTATATTGTGAGCAGAGACGACTTTAGTATTTTGACACTCCTAGGCACTGTTGGTGCTGTCACCCCCATCACTACCCTCTCCCCCCAAAGTTGGACAACAGGGAGCGGAAGGACTAAGACATAGTCCCCTCTTTCCCTGTGGCAGCTCAGGGATAGATTCACAGGCAAAAATGTAAACATTCTGAAGCATATTGGCAAACATTTCCATCTTTTATATCACATTATAAAAATACATTCACTTTACACTATAATTTGCATAATTAATTTTATTTTTATTGGTGAAAAAAGTGACCTCAAGTATCAGTATAGGAAGGAGACCGCAGGGATGGAGAGAGAAAGGGAGGAGGATTAGGAATGGAGTGAGGAGAAAGGGAGAAAAGCATGAGAAGGAAAGAGAATTAGGGATGGGGAAGAGAGATATTCTTGTACTGAGGATGGAAAGGAGGGAGTAGGAAGGGTTGGGGTCTGGGTTCCAGGATCTGGGGGACAGAATCCAAGATCAAGAGAGAGAGGATTTGAATTGCACTGGATGGGGAGGAGAGGTAGGAGGTGTCCCTACCATGCTCTGGTCCTGCTCCCCCTTGCATTTCCTTTCTAACATCCGGTCCATTATGACATAGACATACACACTTGGCACCAATCCCTTCTCTCTCACACACTCAAAAACTGGCCCCTACCCTTGTTTCCCTCTCTCTCACACGCATGCACTTCCCAGCTGATTACCCTCATCCTTCAGCCTCCACCTCCAATTATCTCTATTCAGTTCCTCCTAATCTCCCCAAAATGACCCCCCTTTGCTCTGTTTGCTGCACGCTTGCTCCCTTTCATCTCCTATTCCCTGCATGCTGCCTGGAGGGACAGGGCTGGAAAAGGAAACAGAGTGAGACTCAGCACAGCTGAAAGGCAGCAAATCTTCAGCCTCCCTGCTCCCCCCCCCCCCTCCCCCAGATTTTTGCTACCCTAGGCCAGGCTTAGTATGCAGTATGCCTATGGACAAATCCAGGCCTGATTGTCATTGAAGAGAGAGTTGCAGTACTCAATTCTGCTGCTAATTAACTCATGGATCGTAGTGGCAAGTTTGAATTTATCCAGATAGTTGTGCAGTTGGTGGATCTGGCTCAGATGCATGAAGAAGGTTTCTACCACCTTTATGATGTGAGTTTCCATGCTAAGATTCTGATCGAATTGAACCCCCTAGGCTTCATGCCAATTCTTTGGGATGCAATGGGGTACCTAACAGACAGGGTCAATTATCATTTCACAATAGGACTTTAACACGCGCATTAAGACGTTATAGCGCGCGTTAAGGCCCTAACGCACACGATAAATAACGCAATGCAAATGCGTATGCATATTCAACATTAAGAATTCTAGTGGGAGGAGTTTGGGTGGAGTTAATGGAAATGAGGGTCGGAAGGATCCAATGCAATAGTGCAATGCAGGATTTAGTGCCGGAAATAACTACATCAATTTTTTGGTGTGTTGTGCTTGCGATATTCTTGCGTTACAGCAAAAATATTTTTAGCGCATGGGGGAGAGAGTGTTATACTGACCCTATACTCTCTATCTCCGATGTATTAATTATCATGCAAAGCAAAAAATAGCGCAGGTGTGATAAATTGTCAATGCAGGAGCAGGGTAATTATCCTAACCATGCCCCTTTTTATCACGGGCGTTATGTCCGCTATATTTAGAGCATTTTGATAAATCTAGGGGAGAGAAGGTAGTGATTGTATTTTAATATCTATAAAGTGCTGGTTAAAGTAGTGTGGTTGCCGTGTTAATCCAGTTATTTCTTGATATACATGATGCCGGTCAGGAGTAAATATACTGAGGGCCCCCAGCCGTTAATAAAATGTACACTTTGCTAGAAGCCCAGTTTATTTGGGGTGAATCAAACCCTAAACGTATGCATCCCTCTCTACTACCCTACAGTAATTTTTCCATGGGTCCAGTGAGGAAGTTATTTGGAATCATAGCAGTTCTTTCACTGACTTCTCCAGGTGATAAGAAAGCAGAGGAGCCAGATTTAATAAAAAGAGATAATTTTGCATAATTTTACAATTAATATGTAGTAGTGCTGCAGGGCTGAACATAAACTTGACTAGTGTTCCACTTAAACAGAAGTGGTTTTTGTTCTGAGGAACTTTTTCTTAAAAGAAGGGCCCATGTATTGTAAAACTCCTATAATGAAAAGTCTATGTCCAGTGCAGACTAACTTCTCACTGAACCACAAACAGAAGCTGAGGTTGCTATGGCAGGAGCTTTCACTGAGACGCTTTACAATTACTAAAGTAAAGGAGAAAGACATATCAACAAAAGTGCCCAGGACACAGCAACTACAGCAAGGAAGGAACTTTCGCTCATTGCTATGGCTCTGCCATTTTCTTATTTTACCAAACCAAACTTCGGATCCCAGAATCAAAGGAGGTAGATGCAAATACTAAGCACTGGTTACTTTGTTTTGCTATGGAACAGGATTATTTAATAGTGCTTTGTGGATTATTCTGGGCTCATACTTATATTGGGTTTCTCTACTTTCAGATCCAAATAAAGGAACCTGCTCTTGATTTTTAAGATGAATATAAATTTGATTGGAATTCTGAAATAAAAAATATTTTCAGATTTCTAAATCGTTTCAAAAATATTCTTTAAACACATATTTTAAAGCAGCAGTACTAATAAATACTTTCAGTATCTTGTCGGTGAATAATAACAATACAATGATTAAGATTTACCTTTCTCTTCATGATTGCTTTTACATTTCTGAAGAGATATTAGTGTCTAATATTAACATTGGTGGGAGTGACAAAGCAAAGCAGGGCACAGATTTTTCTACATGTGTTTAACTGATATCTATCCATTTTTATTTTTTAAATGATAGTTTGGTCTCTTACCTAGCCTGTTTCTGATCATTTTGCTGAGTATTTGTTGCATTTTGTGTTATGGTTAGCATTTTACTATGTAATGTTTTTCATGTTGTTTTATATATTATTTTATTCTTATTTCATAATTAGAATTGAATATTTAATTTCATCTTGTTTAATTGTAAATCACTTTGGTATACATTTTTATGGAAATGCTGTATATTAAATTTACTAATAAGCATAAACATAAAAATAGCCAGCTAGGGAAATTAGCTGGATAAACATATTCGGATAACTTTGCCAGGACATCTAGCAGCACGGCCATGCCACTGAATATACTTGGAAAACTTTTAATTAGCCAGCTAAGTTTATCCATAAAACTTTAGACTTGTTCAATAGCAGGTCTAACTTATTCGACTAACTGGGTCATTTACTAAGCTGTGATATTTTATCATGGGAAGGGCAAAATATCACGGGGGAGGTCCCATGATATTTTGCCCCTCCCCGACGAAATATCACAGTGATACCTTGGCTCAATTTATTTTCACAGGACAAACCCACAATAAAAATTGCACCACAAAATGGGATCTAGGCATGCAATAGCAGCCTACCTCGGTTGGGGATCACCATCATTTTAAAGGACCAAGCGGTCCAAATGTCTTCCCTCAAAAAAAATTAACAAAAAAAATCTCCAGGGTCTTGTTAGACACACCCCCCCCCCCCCCCCCTTGCAGCCCTAGGCTGCCTGTCCAGGAGGCTCTGACTCTTAAAATAAATATAAAATAACAGTGAAAATCACATGATGACGACCCTCCCTTTTTCTTGAAATACCCCCTGCCCCCAACAAAGCCCCCCACTGATAGCAAGAATCCTCCCTGGTGCCCCTACAACCCCCCCAGGCCCCCTTCCAAAACAATTCCTGGTGGTCTAGGGTAGGCCCCATCTCCATCCCTCTCCCTTACCATAAAAAAATACCTGGTAGTCTAGGGCCCCTCCCAGGCTCCCACCTCTACCCCCGGCTTCCTTAACTTGCAAGATTTCACATCGGTGGGCTAGTGGAGACTCAGAGTCCCTCCTAGCTCCAGTTCCAGTCAATGTCATTTTTCAAAATGGCACCAACCGGCCTTTGTTTCTACCACATGGCGGTGGTCGGCTAAGGCTCCTACCATGTGGGAATAACACTGTAAGCATACTGTATCAATGTAAATGTACACTTCCATCGTTATTACCAGAATAAAACTGGAAGCGCAGTGATCTCGGCATAATAAACAGGGGCGCAGATGTTGGTATCAAGTGAGAAAGAGGACTTCTGGGGCACGGTATCAGCCTGGGGTGAGGTGTTTGGGGGGGCAGAAGATGCGATTTCCTTTTATCTTTAGCAGGGAGGGATGGGGAGGGCTGTAGGACCGGGCCCAGCGGAATTAACATGTCAATATTACAAACATTTCTAGGGGTTGGGAGGGGGGGTTCCTTGCCAGCAGGGGGGAGTGAGTCATGTCAGGGGATGGGAATTGGGCCAGAAGGCCTGCTACTATTTTATTTTATTTTTTTTTTTTTTAACAAAAGTGCTCCTTAACCAGATATCTTTGAAGATATCTGGGTCAGTAGCTAAATATCCACCACATAAGGCCAGATAACTTTAGTCCTAAACCGGCCATATTCAAATGATATGCAGTTAGAGTTAAAGTTATCCAGCTATACTGTGTTGCGCTGGAAGTGGACCCTTGGCCTGGTGCAGGATTGGTATGGCCCTCCAGTCGGACCTGGATAGTGCCCGCCACCAGGAGGCAGAGCACAGGAGGAGACAGAGGCTAGCTGGAGCTTCACCAATAGCAACCCAGGGTTCCCTCAGGTTGAGCCCTTGGTTACCTGGGCCGCCTGGTCTTAGGTGGGCCTCGCAGGGTCTCCTAGAGAGAACGTTCAAGGGAGTGCCCACCACGAACAAGGGTGCGTGGTTGGTGTTCAGACAAGGAAGTCCAGAGGTTGCAGGAGGCCAGAATAGAGTGTCCGAATGCATAGCGAGAAGTAAGGCCAGAGTCTTAGTGCAGAATGGTCGCCCAGGCAGGGTCGGTAACAGAGGTCTGTCCGGTCAAGCAGGAGGTCAGGCTCCAGGTGGCAGACAAGAGTAGTCGAAGTTCCAGGCGGAGGTCAGGGCAGGCAGCAATCAAAGATTGGTCAGAGTTCCAGGCAGAGGTCAGGCAGCAATCAAAGAACAGTTGGAGTTCCAGGCAGAGGTCAGGTCAGGCAGCAGTCAAGGAGTAGTCAAGAACAGGCAAAGGTCAGTACTGTGAGATCAGTCCAAAGGGTACTATCAGGGATGGAGAGACGAAGGAGCAGGAGACGCTGGAACCGGAGACACAGGAGACGCTGGAATGGGAGACACAGGAGACACTGGAACAGAGAGACTGGAACAAGAGACACAGGAGCAAGACACTGGAATGCAGGAAGGCAAACTAGAGACACCGGAGTGTATGACCCGATTGCCAAGGCCCCAAGCTAGGGTCTGAGCTGGTGTATATATACCAAGCCTACGTGACATCAGGATTGGGTGCCGCCCAGGGTTTTCCCGCGCTAGGGTCTTTAAATGAGCGAGAGTTCCTGCACGTGCCAGGGGGCAGGGCCAACACCGAGGAGGATGCCGAGCCCCGACGCGAGGAGAGCTGTGAGGGAGTAGGCCGCGGAGAGTCCGGGGACGCTGGTTGGAGCTGTGATCGAGTGGAGCTGGGAGTCAGGAAGGAGCTGGTAGATGGTCGCGCCAGGTGAGTGGGCCTGACCGCGGAGCCAACGCGGCCGGGAAGTGCAACCAGGGCCGGCGGAAGCACTAGGCGAACTAGGTGATCACCTAGGGCGCTGAGCATTAGGGGGCGCCGAGCCGCTGATGGCCAATGGCCGCCGGTGGACGTCATCCCAATGGCGGCTGAGCGGTGAACTACTGCTATGCTGTGTGCCGGATACACACAGCAAGAAGATCGGCAGGACCGTGGTACAGTCGCGTCTAAACATGCTGGTGCTCCTCCTCCTTCCTGCCCGCGCGGCTCCGGCAACATTTTTCTTCCGGGGCCGCGCGGGCAGGAAGGAGGAGGAGGAGCATCAGCCAATGCAGGAACTTCTCCTCCTTCCTGCCCGCGCGGCCCCGGAAGAAAAATGTTGCCGGAGCCGCGCGGGCAGGAAAGAGGAGGAGCATCAGCCACGTGCAGAAGAGGATCAGCGCGGCTCGAGAAGACCGGGGCTGCTGCAGAGCCCATCCTGCAGTGGCCCATGAAGAGGAGGCCCAGAGGTGAGAGAGAGACTGAGGGTTTGTACAGTGTGCATGTGTGCGTGTATGAGATGAGTTGAGAGACTGTGTGTGTGTGTGTGGGAGTGAAGACCTGAATGTTTGCAGAGACAGCATGGGAGAGCCTCTGTGTGTGAGAGAGAGACAGCATGTGATAGTGAGAGCCTGTGCTTGAGCAAGACAGCATGTAGGAGTGAGAGAGAGCCTGTGTGTGTGTGTGTGTGTGTGTGTGTGTGAGTCAGCATGTGACAGTGAGAGCCTGTGTGTAGGAATGATTGTATGAGAGAGAGCATGTGACAGTGAGAACCTGTGCTTGAGCAAGACAGCATGTGGGAGTGAGAGTTAGACAGCATGTGCAAGAGAGAGACTGTGTATAAATGATTGTATGAGGGACAGCATGTGAGAATGAGTGCCTGTGTATGTGAGAGAGAGAAAGCATGTGAGAATGAGAACCTGACTTTGTGTTTGAGGGAAGCAGACAGATGGAGAGAAAAGAAATATGTTATAAAAGGAATTGGCAAAAAAATAAGAAAGGGAAAGTGGAAAAAAAAAGCCTGTGACCAACCGATTAGAAAACTAAGATCAGACAGCAAATGTAAAAAGAAATAAATTACTTTTTACTGATTGGCACATGTAATCTTTGGGAATGTGCAAGAGTAGCACTTTCTCTATGCGGATCTCACAATGTACGAGATCAGCATAGAGGAACTGGAAGCCCATGGGGCCTGCACAGAGGAGGCAGCAGAATGTGCTTCAGTGCCAATAGCAGCAATCAGCACCTCCGCAATAGCCATACAGCAGCAGTGACAGTGGCAGCAGAAGAATGAGAGAGGCTCTGAGGTTGCTGGCAAAAGAAAGAGAGGGGGGGTCTCTGCCTTTAGTGTGTGCATGTGTATGAATGGGAGTCTGCCTGGCGGTGTATGTGTGTGAATGCATGGGTGCCTGCCTGAGGGTATGTCTGTGAATGAGAATGTATGGGTGTCTTCCTGGGGTTTGTATGTGTGAGAATAGGTGCCTGCCTGTTTGTGGTGTATGTGTGTGTGTGAGAATAAATTGGTGCCTGCCTGGGGGTCTGTGTGTGTGAGAATGAATGTGTGCATGCCTGGGGGATGGGGAGGGAGTGGTGTGAAAATGAATGGGAGCCTGCCTGGGGTTCAGTGTGAGAATGACTAGGAGCTTGCCTGTGTGTGTGTGTGTGTGTGTGTGTGTGTGTCTGTGTGAGAACGAGTGGGAGCTTGCCTGGGAGTGTGTGTTTGTGTGTATGTGAGGGAGCCAGTGAGAGTGAGAGCATGAGTGTGTATGAGAAAATCCAGGGGAGTAAGAGTTTGTGTGGGGGTGTGTGTGGAGGGGGAGAGAGTGCCTTAGAGCCTGAGTATGTCAGTGTCTGTGAGAGCGAGAGGTTATGGTTGGGTATAAGAGCATGAATGTGTATGTATGTGACAGTGTATGTGTGAGAGAGAATGGACATGTGAGTATGTGTGAGGAGAGAGAGGATAACCTCCTAATCCTCGACAATATCAGGGTGACTGGAAATAAAGAGCTCCCATGTATGGACAGCAGGGGCTTTTTAAAATCCTTATTAGTTTTAATTATTGTGTGTTATTTGATATATGTACTGTTTTGAAATATTTTATTGGTGTTTGGGAAATTGTAAAAAATGTATATGATTTTAATTAATAGAAATTCTATTTATCAGTAGTTTTAAAATATTTTATTAGTATGGTTTTACTATTATAACTGATGCTTTGTTTCTTGATTTTATTTGTTTTATGAGGAATGGTTGTTCTGTTTTTCCATTGCTAATACACAGAGTCTGGCTTCTTGGGGTTTCCATTTCAGTTTTTTCTAATTTGTGCTCCTTTATTTTGTATTCTGTATTTGGTGAGGGTCTGTCTCTGCTCTGTGTGTGTGACCATGATGAGAGATTCTGCTATCATATAGTGTCTGTATAGAGATCTATAGCAATTGGGTTTGTTTTGTTTCCTCAGTAGGTGGTGTATTGGTATTCTAGGACCCAGTGTAATATTTACCCTTGCTTATTCACAGGTAGGGTTATTGTTGTTTGAGTCCTTGGTGTTATTACTGTTATGTTATGATGGGATTGCAGTATAGATTTTGGGTGTCTTTTTTGCGGTGCTTTGTGTTAGTTCACAATGTGTCTGGCAGTGGAAGGTGTTTGTGCTGCTGTTGCTGTGAGGTGACACCAGAATTTGGAAATATCTTTTAGTATGATGAACTGTAAGGGAAACATCCAAGCTCCATTGTTTGGGGGAATTTCAGTGGATGCACAGAGATACAGAACTGGAGGTGCAGGATTTGTATTGACATTCTGTCCCTTCCTATATATTCCAGACTTCACTCTCATAATCCATATAGAATTAGTTGAATGAGGCTATCAAATAATTTTATAGTAGTTTTACTAGAAGTGTGAAACTGGCCAGCTTTTTAAAATAATGCAGAGGACCCTTTGGACTTTTTTTAACAACACTTTTTTTTATAACCAATTTTAAAGCAGGATCCATGCTATAGAGGTGGGTGTGATGAAGAAATGTCATTTTGGCTCCCCCCCCCCACCCAAAACAAATTCTTCTGTCTAGAGATGCCACTGATTTTCTGTGGCACACAAATGCATTGGCCCCTGGGCGCCGGAGACCCTTGGTGCGCCACTGGGTGCGAGCCATATGGGGCCGCAAGTGGTGGCAAAGAGGAGTGGAGATTTGGCGGGCCGCAAGCAGTGCCCAATCTGCTCGCGACCCAGAAAACCCCAGTCAGCGGGCGTGATTGAGAATGAGGTAGGAGTCGGGGCCGAGACCGGGGGGGGGGGGGCGCAAGGAAGAAGGCTCGCCTAGGGTGCCAAATCCCCTTGCACCGGCCCTGAGTGCAACATACTGTATGCAGCAAGATAACTTTAAACAAGGACATTCAACGAAAATTTATCCCATTGAATATACGGGACAAGTTATCTGGCTAACTTTACCCGGATAACTTGTCCATTAAATGGCCTACTGAATATGACCCCTGATTATTTTTCAAAGTTTTGGTTCACTGCAAAAATTTATTATATTTTCGTTGATAAATCAGAGAGCAATATTTACAGCAAATTAAAACTGTAATAATGGGATAAATGGGCAACATCTGGAAAGCTATGTATACTAATGCTCATAGTATAGGAAATAAAGTCCTGGATACAGAGGTAGTCATGGAAGAAGCTGACTTGGTTTTCATGGAGAAGTGGTACATGGGAAACCATGCCTGGGACGTAGTTATACTGGGCTACAATCTATTCAGGAAGGACAAGGTAGGAAGGAAGGGAGAAGGCATGGCACTATATATAAAAATTAATATTAAATCAACAGAATTTCAGGTAAGGGGGAGGCACTATAAGTTATCTTGGAAAGAAGGAATGGTACGTCTGTTTATATTGGTGTAACATACAGACCTCCATTGTAAACAGAAGAAATAGAAATTTAATGGAGGATAGTCACAAAATTGCTATGAAAGGGAAGGTGTTCTTGCTAGGAGATTTCTAGAAGAAGGGAGATCGTAGATTCTCTGCAAGAAGAACTGTTCCATCAAGTGGTAATGGAACCCACACTGGAAGGGGTAAAACTGGACCTGGTGCTTATCAATGGGGGACAGTGTTTCTGATATTGTCTGGGATCCAGTGATCATCAGATTTATATGGTTCAGTATTAGAGCAAAGGCAGTGAAGGTTCATTCTAAGGTGAGGATCCTAACCTTCAGGAAAACTAACTTTGTTAAAATGGGGGAGTAGCTCACGGAGTCGTTAGCTGGATGGGAAAATTTAGGGGAAGTAGAGGAGTAGCAGGCAACACTAAAAGGAGATACTATTAGGGATGTGAATCGTTTTAGGTCGATTAAAATTATCGTCCGATAATTTTAATATCGTCTTAAACCGTTATGGAACACAATACAATAGAGATTCTAACGATTTATCGTTATAAATCGTTAGAATCGTGAGCCGGCACACTAAAACCCCCTAAAACCCACCCCCGACCCTTTAAATTAAATCCCCCACCCTCCCGAACCCCCCCCAAATGAGTTAAATAACCTGCGGGTCCAGCGGCGGTCCGGAACGGCAGCGGTCCGGAATGGGCTCCTGCTCCTGAATCTTGTTGTCTTCAGCCGGCGCCATTTTCCAAAATGGCGCCGAAAAATGGCGGCGGCCATAGACGAACACGATTGGACGGCAGGAGGTCCTTCCGGACCCCCGCTGGACTTTTGGCAAGTCTCGTGGGGGTCAGGAGGCCCCCCACAAGCTGGCCAAAAGTTCCTGGAGGTCCAGCGGGGGTCAGGGAGCGATTTCCCGCCGCGAATCGTTTTCGTACGGAAAATGGCGCCGGCAGGAGATCGACTGCAGGAGGTCGTTCAGCGAGGCGCCGGAACCCTCGCTGAACGACCTCCTGCAGTCGATCTCCTGCCGGCGCCATTTTCCGTACGAAAACGATTCGCGGCGGGAAATCGCTCCCTGACCCCCGCTGGACCTCCAGGAACTTTTGGCCAGCTTGTGGGGGGCCTCCTGACCCCCACGAGACTTGCCAAAAGTCCAGCGGGGGTCCGGAAGGACCTCCTGCCGTCCAATCGTGTTCGTCTATGGCCGCCGCCATTTTTCGGCGCCATTTTGGAAAATGGCGCCGGCTGAAGACAACAAGATTCAGGAGCAGGAGCCCGTTCCGGACCGCTGCCGTTCCGGACCGCTGCTGGACCCGCAGGTTATTTAACTCATTTGGGGGGGGTTCGGGAGGGTGGGGGATTTAATTTAAAGGGTCGGGGGTGGGTTTTTAGGGGGTTTTAATGTGCCGGTTTTGCGATTTTTAGATTTTTCACGATTTTTCACGATTTTTCACGATATTTTACCCCCCCAAACGGCAACAATACGATTCCCTCCCCCTCCCAGCCGAAATTGATCGTTAAGACGATCGAGGACACGATTCACATCCCTAGATACTATAAGGGCAACTAATATTTTTGTTTGGAAAAGAAATAAAGGAAAAAAGGAAAAAGAGGCCACTGTGGTTTTCTAAAGAAGCAGCTGAAAAAGTAAGGAAAAAAGGTTAGCATTCATAAACCACACAAGATTACAAAAAGAGGAATGCAGGTGACAAAAACTGGAAAAGCTAAGAGAAGCTGGGAAAGTAGTCAGGAATTCAAAGATGCAAATGGAAGAAAATGAACAAATATGATAAATTAGGGGGAACAATGTGACAAAACCAGGGCTGGATCAGCCTATTTTGGCAACTCTAACTGTGTCTTATCAATCCAGCAACAACCAGAAAATAAAGGCAGTGCATGCAAATCTACCTCATGCATATTCTGTAAACAGGTTTAGGGGTGCAGGGATCTGTCTGCTCCAAGACACTGCCAGCTGCCCTCCCACATTATTTGCAATCCTACGTTAGGAAAGGACAATGGAAATAGACTTTTATTTATTAGATTTGGCAGGATATAGAATTTAGAAAATAACAATTCCTATCTTTAACCTCCTGGCCAACACCAGTTTCCTTAAAGAAAGTTCATGGGTGGTAACAGTCATGCCATAAACTTTAGCCTGCTTAATATATTAACACTTATCGCTAACTAATGTATCCTTGGTCTAGGCTTCATGTGCTATCTCTGTTCACCTCTGAAGCAGGCTCTGACTGGAGGGCTGGAGAATGTAGGCAAGAGAGAGGCTTGCTTCCTGGACTTGGTACTGACAAAGTGGGAAGGTAATCCTGGAAGGAGACTTGTTTCTGGCTCTGGTACTTGTCGGCTGTCTGGGCTTGCTCTTACCCCTCACCTTCTCAGACTCCGTCCTACTCTCAGCACCTGAGCAGGCATCTTGTCTCTCCAGTCTCCGGGCCACACCTATGCTTCTCCCTCCAATATCAGGGAGTGCTGGTCTGTTTCTTACCAGCCTTCTGCTTGCAGGGATGCTCAGGATTCGCTCTCCAGGTTTTCTTCCCGGGCTTGTGCTCTCTTTCTCCCTTCCTGTTTCAGGGGGTCCTTTGCTTGTCCTTCTCTTCCTTTTGGTTTCAGTGTCGCTCTCCTTTTATCCTTCTTTGCCCCCTGTCTGATACTTCCCAGCTGATGAATATGCATAATCTCACACATAACCTCGTGGTGGGTGGAGGGTCTTTTGCCGCATTGCAGGTCTTTTTCCCCCTCTCCATTACTTTGGGAGGAGTCCTGCCATGTTGTAGGTCTTGTTTTTCCATTTCTTCGGGGGGAGAACTTTCACGTCTGTATGTCAAGCTGTCTTGCCAGTATCAGTATTTTTCTCAGTCTCAGACTGTGCTCCTTCTAAGGTGAGGGTCTTTCTATCCTTTGCTTGCCTGTCCATCCCGGACACTTGGTTAGGATCTTAAGTCATTGACTCTTTGTCTGCTTTGCTCTTATTGACACAGGAACATGTAAACAGGCAGATCTGATAAGGTATCCATGGCTATTATAATTCATAATTGGTGAATCAGTGGTAAAACATGAGATATCTCCCTACAATTCATTAAGGATATCCCGAAATCCTGACTGATTTGTGGCCCTCAAGAATTGTAGTTTGGCACTGCTGTTCTAGGATATGGCATGTTATGTTTTCCCTGGCCATGTGTCAGTTGCTCCCCAATAGTTTCTTGTTTTCCATAAGCTGTACACTCAGCATTAGAAACATTAAAATCCTAGAGGGCCACAAACCAGTCAGATTTTCAGGATATCCCTAATGAATATGCATGAGAAAAATGTACATACACTGCCTTCATTTTCTGGTTGTTGCTGGACCGATAAGACACAGTTAGGGTTGCCAACTTACCCAGGTTGACCGAACAGGCTGATTCAGTCCTGGTTTTGCCCTGTTGTATGCATGGATTTGGAGTTCTGATTGCCCCATTGATGTCTCTTAGACTGTCAAAACTACAACTCAATACATGCAATGCAGCAAAACCAGGACATGATCAGCCTGTTCGATCAACCTGGGTTGAGTTGGCAACCCTCGATACAGAGGGTGTTGCAAGTTATCTACTGTCACAGGAAGGACAGAGGCACACAGTTTATGAGTGAAACATATTGGCAGCAGAAGCATACTGCTTCTTTTCCTTGCACACCTATTAGCTTTAAGGCATTGCTTTGCAACCTTGTCACGCAGTAAGCTTCATTACCAAGAAACTCAGTCTTTTTTTTTTTACAGAAACTATTTATTCAGGCAAATAGATATAGCGAAAACAAATATCAAACACAGTATTTAAAAGTAACATCCCAAATAATACAGATATACATCGTATTCAGCTAAAAAGCCAATAAGTCAATGTTACTTTTCTTAACCTTAAAATACCAATAATACTTCCATTCTGTTCTGTTTGACATTTTGACATTTCTGTAGTATTAAAGAACAATGATATATCAAAAAGACACATCTGGATCCTGGTCCTCTGACTAAGTGACATACTGTGTAGAGAAAAAAGTTAGCTAGCTGAATTGCTCCAAAAAATCAATGCACTTTTTCTCTGGCGCTATTCCTTCATCTTTGTGTATTATTCTTCAGTCCTCTTTATTTGCTACCTCAGAATGCTGCATATTTGACAATCTAGAGAATAAAAAGGTGCATCTTGTAATATCATCATGCCATCTATTATAATGCCAATTTTAATAGGGGCATTGATTTACTTTTAGTAAGATATTGTGATTAATCAAGTAAAACAAATTATTTATTTATTTTCCTGCTTATTTATTTATTTGCAAGCATTGGATATTTCTAAAGATAGGCCCAAGACAGATTTCGTAAAGTAACAAAAGCATAAAATAAAAACATAAGATTTGCCATACTGGGTCAGACCAAAAGTCAATCAGGCCCACTATCCTGTTTTCAACATGGCCAATCCAGGTCACAGGTACCTGGCAGGATCCCAGAAGTTGATAGGTTCAATGCTGTTTATCCCAAGGATAAGCAGTGGATTTCCCCAAGTACACCTTAATAATGATTTATGGACTTTTCTTCTAGGATCTTGTCTAAATCTTTTTTAAATCCAGCAACACTAACAGCTTTCATCACATCCTCTGTTGAGTAAAAAAATATTTTCCATTTGACTTAAATGTATCACCAAGTAACTTCATTGATTGATCTCTATCATATCTCCCCTTCGCCACCTCTTCTCCAAGCCGAACAGTCCTGACCTCTTTAGCCTTTCCTCATAGGGAACTTGTTCCCTCGCCTTTGTCATTTTGGTCGCCCTTCTCTGTACCTTTTCTAATTCTACTATAACCTTTTTGAGATGTGGTGACCAAAATTGCAGCCAATATTTAAAGTGCAGTTGCAACACAGAGTGATATAGAAGAATTATGATATTCTCTGTTCTATTCTTCATTCCTTTCCTAATAATTCCTAACATTCTATTTGCTTTCTTGGTCAGCACTACACACTGACAGAGGATTTCAATATATCCACAATGACACCTCGATTTTGCCCTGGGTAGTGATTCCCAATATGGAACCTTGCATTGTGTAACCATAATTTGGGTTGCTCTTCCCTATATCACTTTGCACTTGTCCACATTAAATGTTTTTTTGTTTGCCATTTGGATGCCCAGTTTCCCAGTTTTGCAAGGTCCTTTTTCAATTTCTCACAATCCTCTTGTGATTTAACAATATTGAATTATTTTGTATTATCAGCAAATCTGATAAACTCACACATCATTCGCATCTCTAGGTCATTTATAAATATCTTATAAAGCATTGGTGCCAATACAAATCCCTGGGGCACTCAACTATTCACCATTTTCCATTGAGAAAATTGACCATTTAGCCCTACACTCTGTTTTCTATCTTTTAACCAGTTTTCAATCCACAACAGAACATTGTCTCTTATCCTATGACTTTTTAATTTCCTCAAGAGTCTCTCATGAGGGGCTTTGTCAAATGCTTTCTGAAAATCCAGATACACTATATCAACTGACTCGCCATTATCGACATGTTTATTTATGCCTTCATAAAAATGTAACAAATTGATGAGGCAAGACTTCCCTTTAGTAAATCCATGTTGACTTTGTCCCATAGTTTAATGGGACAAAGTCAACATGGATTTACTATGTTCAGTAATTTTGTAATTTAGAATAGTTTCAACCATTTTTTCCAGCACCAATGTAAGGCTCACCAGACTGTAGTTTCCTGGATTACCCTAGAATCCTTTTTAAAAACCGGCATGACATTGGCCAATCTTCAGGTACCATAGATGAATTTAATGATAGTTTAGAAATTACTAACAATAGGTTTGCAATTTCATTTTTCAGATCTTTCAACACTCTGGAATGTATACCATCTAGTCCAGTTGATTTGCTATATTGAGTATATCTCAGTAATGAAATAAATAAAAGGATGATCTCTGGGCCAACACTGTGGCTCAGTGGCAGGGGATGCTGTAGAAGCAGTACATACAGTCATCTGTGTTGTGGAAGTGGACCCTTGGACTGAGGTGAGGTTGGTGCTACCCACAGAGAGGAGCCCTGCAGGTCCTCACTGTTGGCAGATGAAGCTGGCTGGTACAGAGGTCCAACAGAAACTTCACCAATACTAGCCCTCATTCCCCTTAGGTTGAGCTCTCAGGTGCCGGGGCTGACTGGACTTAGGCACAGGCCTCTGGGAAGAGATGAATCCATTGTAGAAGGTGTTGTAAGCCAGCAGGATTGAAACAGAGTCAGTTCAAGCAGTGGTCAGGCAAGCAGCAGACAGCAGAGTCTTGTGCAGGCTGAGGTCAGGAGCAGGTGGAGTTTGTGCAGTGTCAAGACCGAGGTCTGGGCAGGCAGTGATCAAGCAAGTTGATGAGCAGGCAGTGGTTTCATGGCAAGCGGAAGGCAAGCAGCATTGAGAAGCAGTCTGAAGTCCAGTAAAGAATCCAACCAAAGACAAAGTCAAGAGTCCAAACCAAAGTCAAGCCAGGAGGTCAATCCGAGGGGGTAAGGCAAGGCGGAACAACAGGACAGGACGCTAAAGACAGATGAGGAACCACAAGACAGGAACTCAGGAGAAGTCCAGACCGAAGAAGGACCAGGAACAAACACAGGAACTCTGAAGACACTAAGCGGAACCAGGAAGACAAAAGACAAGACGCAGGATCAAGGTCAGGAACCGAGATCAGGAACCAGGAACTCAGAGGCAAAAAGCTACTTCAAGGAGTTTGACCTATTGCTGAGGCAGGAAACTCTGGCAGAAGTGGCATTTTATAGGCCCCAGTGGTTAAATCACCCTCCGGCACCTTCACAGTTTTCCCACTGCAGTCCCTTTAAGAGGGATGTCGTTGGCATGCGCATGCCCCTAGGAGGGCCTTGAGACAGGAGCAGCGTCAGAGACAGTCCAGGTGCAGCAGCCTGCCACATCTTCAGACAGGGACCCAGCCCAACATCGGAGGGAGCAAGCAAAGAGGCAAATTGAACTCGGCGGTCTGCAGCACACGTCCAGGGAGGGCTTCCCCAACAGGGAATTCCAGGTTCTGGGCTGGAGATGAAGATGGCACCCCTACCGCAGCCATTGGCAGGCACCAGAGAATAGACCCCATGGTGCCAGGATGTGGCACACTTGCTTGGTTCTGTGCCAGAGGTAAAAGTGGTGGTCCGCAGGATTAGCCCACGGACCATCAATCGTAACAATTGGCAGGGGAGTCATGATCCTTGCTTAAGGGTTACAGCTAATGGCTGGATTCAGGACCCATGATTATAGGACTTTCGAAAGAGCCATGGTTCATGGCTCCTGGTCATAGACTCTCACTGCATTGACCAGACTATATACAGTATGTATGGAGATAGAAAAGAGGGGATGTTGTGGGAGTCTCAGTTTAGTGGACTCTTGGGCCGACCTGCTGGAGACTTGGAAGAGATGGACAATGTCTCTGATGAACAGCGGGCCGGGAGGCAGATGTTCAGGTGGGACGTAGATGCTCTTCACCCTGGAAGCTGGTGCCCCCCGGGAGGAGCCCATAGGAGCCCAACCGCTGGGACTTAGGTGGCTTCACCCTTGGAAGCCGAAGCCCCCCTGGGAGGAGCACGTAGGGGCCCGGCCACTGGGACTTAGGTGGGTTGTGGATCAGAACAGGTAACTGGAACCAGACTAGGACAGTAGCAATACTGTAACTGGGTACGGGTTCTGGAACCATGCAGGAACTGTAGCAGGACTCGGGTACTGGAACCAGGCAGGATCTGTAGCAGGACTCGGGTACTGGAACCAGGCAGGAACTGTAGCAAGACTCCAATACTGGAACCAGGCAGGAACTGTAGCAGGACTCGGGTACTGGAACCAGGCAGGAACTTTAGCAGTACTCAGATACTGGGACCAGGCAGGAACTGTAGCAGGCAGGCAGGAACCAAGCTGGTACTGTAGCAGGAACGGAGCGACATAGCCAAGCGGGTCACTCCGGGGCGCAACACAACAGGAAACCAGAATGCTAACCCATTGCAAGGCAAGGGCTGGATGACCGCGGCCGGCTTATCAAGGCCGCGGCGTCTGACGTCAGGAATTGGGCGGAGTCTGTACTGGCGGGAAACGAGCTACAAAGGTGCCCAAGTGGTGCGCGCGCACACCTAGGAACAGGGCGTCCACCGGAACCTTCACGGCGGCGCTGCCTCAGCGGGAACGCCGCCAAACAGGCCGCAAGCCAGGACTCCGGAGGCGGGAGCAGGTCCGGGAATCAAGAGGTAAGGGCCTGGCCACAGTGCTCGCGGCCAGGACTGCAACAGGAGAATCATAAAGTAAGGGAAAAGTCCCTGGATAATTTATGAATGAAGTCTTATGGTGCCAGGATCCCATGAGAGGGAGGTACAAAGGATCAAGAGTTAACTGCCAGGTCAAGAAAAGGGTGATTGCAATCACTTGGTTTATTATAACTGCCAACAGAATGAACAACACTTTTTCTTGACAACACTGGTGATTTAAGGAGAAAAAAAGAAGCTTTAAAAACTTGGCAGACAGCATGCTCAGTGTTCACCGACACTTCACTCCATCCCAGAACAGTCAGAACCCAAGTGATGCAAGGGAGTCCAGGAATCAGAGACGACAAATTTGTCTTGATGCAGCATTATAGCTTCAATTAAACATCTGTAACCAAATCTTCCTCCTTGTTTTTGTTCTCCTATCATTAAACTTCTTTCGCTTGTAAATAATGTCAGCGTGAGGTAAACAAGTGAGATCTTTTGTCTGTGGATAAATTAAAAAAGTAATACAATCTGTATCAGTATTCTCACATTACAGAATCATTCTTAAATTACAATTAAGTGTTGTTACTATTACAGTAGATCCTGGCAGCACAACAGATGGATAAGGTGATAGCTACTAATTAATCAGAGGTTGTGGTTATTTTTGGACTCTGTGTGACATTATCTATAGGGGAAGGACAGGAGAACTATAACATAAAACAGACTGTCAGAAAGTGCCACCTTGACATTATTATTATCATGATTTGTATAGTGCATACCATAATGGATAATCCAAACATCTAAGAATTTATAATCTAATCAAGACAGACTGACAGGGCACACACAAACCCCCCCCCCCCCCCCAAAAAAAAAAACCAAATAGCAGCCCTTGGATAAGATAGCAAGGCAATGACTAAAAAGCTTGAGGTAGATGGGATTAAATTGAAGATTAGCAACTTTTAAAGGAGTATTATCAGGTATGACATTTGGGGTCTGGAATTGTTTCAGGGAGATCTCCAGCCATGTAAACTGTTGCTAGTCAGCATATGGTTGTTTGTTAAGAAGGTGTAGATATCTATCAGCCCTGGTTCTGTCTATGAAATTAAAAGACGCAGTCTTCAGTATAGAGCCCAAAAGTGATAACTCTTAAATAAGCATGAAGAACTGGGATTCAGGTATTAAAAGCAGCCTCAAAGAGGTGAGTTTTCAGGCTGGATTTGAAGCCTAATGCAGGAATTCAGGAAGGCTATTCCAAGCATTTGGTGCAGCCAGGTAAAAGATGTGGAGACAAAATTTGTCAATGGGGGAAAAAAGTGCAGATAAGAGCAGTTTACCCAACAACCGAAGCTTAAATTTTATGCAGGAGTAGACCGAGAACAAATTTACCACCTCATTTATCAAAATGCACTAAGGCGTTTTCACATGCGTTAAGGGCTTATCGCATGCAATAAGCCCTTAATGCATGCAAAAATGCCTTTAACGTATGCGATAGCACCATATCGTATGGTGCGATGCAAATCTGGAAAAGAGGAGGAGTGGGCTGGATTTACTGTTTTGTGAAGCCCTATCACATGGTTTTAACTACAACTTTTTCAGGAGTGTTAAGCTGTGTGATAGCTTGCCTTATGCCACCTAGCTATGAGAGAGAGAAAGAAAGAGACTAGCCGTAATACTATCACCCTAGATAGGTATTTATATCTCTATGGGAGGCCCACCTAGTAACTCGAGGTGAGATTTAGATATTAGTGTAGGGGGTTAGGGGCCACTTTGACATTCAATGTGAGACATACGAACAGAACAGTGCTCTCTTGTGAACATTTGATGACCCTTGGAGTGAGGAAACTCACCCAAAGATGAAATTTGTGCAATGTTCTCTCAACCTAGCTTGATGTTACCCAGGTAGAAAGTAATTTAGCTTTTTGCATAGGTATTAGCGCAAATTGCGATAAACTCTCTATTACATAAAACATGCCCCTTTTCCCATCGCATGCGATATTTACCGCATTTTGATAAATCCAGGCCTTAGTGGTTAGGAGAACAGGGATTACATGATTGTAATGGCATCAATGGTAGATAAGTCATGCTGCTGAATTGTGTACAAACTGTAATAGAAAGAAAGAGATCATTCAGTGATAGATCCATGAGGAACGGGTTGCAGTAAGCTAGGTGAGAGGTTTTGGTGATATGTTCTGAAAGGAAGGGATGGATTTTGGATATGTTGTAGAGAAAGGTATAAGGCAACAGGAAATGGAGTCAAGGTACACACATTCAAAGGATCCAAAATATAGAAATACAATGGGTGCAAAAAGGTATTTGATGTCCACCAAAGGGTATTCTATATTCCAGAGCATTCACTCAGCAATTTTAGAGATAGTTCAAATCACAGTGTGTCCCCCTTTGCTGGACATCTTGCACACATTGTATTTATATATATTGTAGAGAAAGGTATGACACTTCTTATCAGTGTTGTGGATATAAGCAGAAGGAAAGAAAAGAGTCGAAGAGATCCCCAAGTTTATGGGCCAAGGGGATGGGGAGGGTAATAGTGCTTCTTACAATAATCGAGAAAGAAGGAGCAGAGGTTTTAGGGGGATAAATAAGAAGTTCTGTTTTGGCCATGTTGAGCTTAAAGTAACAATGGGACATTCAAGGAGCAATGTTAGACAAGCACGCCAAGATTTGAGATTGGATTCTTGGTGAGAGCTCTGCTACAGAGAGTTAGATTTGGAAGTTGTGTGCATGAAGGTGGTACTGGAATTCAGAGATCACATATAGTTTAATGTTGTTTTTAGTGTTTTCCAAATAGAACTGAAAGTGCCATAGCAGTGATTCAATTCATCTGTGCATCCATCTGGGGGCACAGGGGTGGATTGAGGGAAAATAGTGGCCCGGGGGATTTTTCTCCATACTGGCCCATGGGTACCCAATTACATATACAATATAATTTACATATATATATGTACACACTCCTATATTTCGGCATGGTCCTCCCGTGTCAACACAGTACTATTTGCCAAAACTCAAAGAATAACAACCCCACCTATGAAAAAGAATACCACAAATATTACACCAGAATCTAAAATATCAATACACCTCCTATCAGGAAAACAGGCCAAGCTACTACAGATCCCTACAGAGAAACCACATGCTAAAAAAATGCTTCATCTCAGTCTTTGCATGCAGAACACAAACTCTCACTAAATACAGAATAAAGCCACATAAAGTATAAATAGAAATGCGCAGACAAAACTAAACTGTAAAACGTATCACGCCAGACTCTATACAGTGCATCAATAGAAAAACAAAAATGTCACCATTCTTCATGAAACAATCAATAAAATCAAGATATATAAATCATGAATCATAATTATAAAATCATATTAATAAAATAATTTCAAAACAGCTGATGAATAGAATATCCAATAATTAAAGACTCAAGCAAATTTTGAAACCTTTACCAAACACCAATAAAATATTTCAAACAGTAGACACATCACATACTACCCAATAATTAAAATGGTAGTCAGTCAAGAAAAATGAACTTAAAAAGCCACCTTTACTTACCCTCTCCAGCAGTTCTCCTACTTCTTTCCCTTGCTGATGCTGATGCTGTCCTCATGGTCCTCTTCCTTAGGGACCACAACCAGTATCTTCTCTCTCTCTCTCACACACACACACACACACCAGTCACACCCTTAAGACCAGTTTCTGTCTCTCACACACCAATCATCTCCCCAACCAGTATCTCTCTCTCACACACACAAGCACACACATATCACCAGTCATCTCCCTGATCAGTCTCACACATACATATGTCGCCTCTCTGGCCAGTCTCTCTCAATCACAAAATGCTCTCGCTCCCCTTACTTACACACAGGATTTCAATCACACAGTGCTCTCGCTCCCCTTACACACAGGATTCCAATCATACACATGCTCTCTCTATTTCACTTACACACAAGCTCTCAATCACACACATGTTCTATCTCACTTACATGAATAAATATACATAGATACCTGAATCTATTTTAAACACAAAATTTGATTTTATTATTTATTTAATTTAACATTCACATAAAACCCTTTAACATCATTCACTCATACCACATTCATCCACATAATACAATTTTGCACCTATCCCTTACACATTAAAATACATACATTTCATATTACATACATGTAATTACTCCCATTATCCAATTATTTATATAACAATGTCACATAGTTTCCTAACATTTATTTAAATAAATCTTTTTTCGAATAATGAAACTCCCAAAGCGTCCAACACTGCTTCCTTTCACAGTTCCCTTTTCTCTCGATATTTATGAAGCTCCCGATGAGAGACTCTCATTTCACCACAAATGGTTTCCTCAGGGGATCACTATTAAACTATTATTTCTTCATTACCATTATAGGGAACATCTATATTATTCTTGGCATTTCTTTATCTGCTGTCTATTACAAAATACAAAACATGAAAAATCACGAATATTAAAAACATCTCAATAATATATTGCACACTAAATATTCTCACAAACAACTTTACCCAGTCACCATCGCTATGTAACAAAAATATTTTATTTAAAATTTATTTGAAAAGAATTTTGACGAAACTCGCTCACCTCTTGAATATCTCCTATTCTCTCCGTTCATATTATCAATCGGCACCCTTCTGAACCAATATACTCGCTTTATACCAATAAATGCACCAGGAAGCCTAATGATCAAAAACAACAGTGAAATATATCCCAAAAATCCAAAATATATTTATCTTATTTTCTTCCTCTCCTTATCTAAGTATACCCATCTATCTCACTTACATACAGGCTCAATCACACACATGCCCTCAATCACACACATGCCCTCTCTCTCACGGCCACAAGCCAGCCAAAAACATGCTCCATCTCTCTCTCACACACATGCATTCACACAAGCACCCTCCCTGACTCACATATACACCACACACACAGAAGCACCATTCCTTTCTCACACACACACACAAACACACACAGAAGCATCATTCCTTTCTCACACACACACACACAAACACACACAGAAGCATCATTCCTTTCTCATACACAAACACACACAGAAGCAGCATTCCTTTCTCACACACACACACAAACACACACAGAAGCAGCATTCCTTTCTCACACACACACACACAAACACACACAGAAGCATCATTCCTTTCTCATACACAAACACACACAGAAGCAGCATTCCTTTCTCACACACACACAAACACACACAGAAGCACCATTCCTTTCTCACATACACACACACACAGAAGCAGCATTCCTTTCTCACACACACACACACACACACAGAAGCGCCATTCCTTTCTCACACACACACACACAAACACACACAGAAGCACCATTCCTTTCTCACATACACACACACCCACCCAGAAGCGCCATTCCTTTACACATACACACACACACACGCACACACAGAAGCTCTCTGCCAATCTAAGGCCCCCAGATGAACAGCTGGTCTCCGGCGGCGGCTAGCAGCACCAATGTTCACTTCTTTGGCCCCCGCCGGTGCCCATCTTCATTTTTTCGCCCCCGCCAGCCACGATTTTTATTTCTTCGGCCCCCGCCACTTGGTCTCCAGCGGGGGCTGTCTGGGAGGCGCCGGGCCGGCCCATCTTCTTTTCTTCGGCCTCCGCCGGCCACGATTTTTATTTCTTCAGCCCCTGCCGCTTGGTCTTCAGCGGGGACTGGCTGGGCGGTGCCGGCCCAACTTCTCTTCTTCGGCCTCCGCCAGCCTCGATTTTAATTTCTCTGGCGGGGGCTGGCTGGGTACAGCTACCAGCTACCACCTGTGTCGGCCCTGCTTCGAGGGGGGAGGTACTATACTATTATTACTTCAATGGGCCTGCGAGGCTGCAATCGCCAATTCACCACCTACCTTGAATTGATGGAGGTCACTGGGCTGAGTGCAGGCTGCAAGAGACAATTAGCCACGAGGTCGAGACCACATGATCAGCTAGACCGGCCCACTGTGGGAAGCCCAATCCCCCGATAGGTCAATCCGCCCCTGTGGGGGCATGATAAATTCCTTGAAAGGCAACTGACCATTTTTAAATTTTGAGTGAAGGTCAACAATGATCCATTGACTTATGCTATTAACGACGGGCAGTATTGGATCACTGGCACCAATATAATAAAATAAAATGTTGAAAACTGCCAAAATTTCATGCATATGAATGATTTTCATCTACCTTGTTTTTAGTGTTTTTCAATCAGTACTGAAAGTGTTAAAGCAATGATTCAATCTATCATTCCATCTGTCTGACTGGGCACAACAATTTCCAAAAAAATTCACCAATTAGATCCAAAGTGGTTAGGGGAAGAGGCGTCTCTAAAAAGAAGTAGTGTTGGAGGCAAGCTAAGTATGGAAGAGAAAGCCAAAGTGACATTTACACACATCACATTCCCCTTGCCACTGATTTGTTCCAAGATTGGTTCCATGTAAACTGCCCCGGCAGCTTTGTTCTTTTACTATTTATTTAGATCAAGTGTTCTGATTTGTTCCAAGATTTGTTCCATGTAAACTGCCCCCGGCAGTAGTTCTTACTGTTATTTGTAAACCGGAGTGATATGTATTGTATACAGGAACTCCCGGTATATAAAAACTATAAATAAATAAATAGATACAATAAGAGAAAATCCCTAGGTCTTTCTGTTCAATTTTTTAAAAACCACAGCCAGTTCCAACCTCGCAGTAAGACAATCATTCAAATTATTCATGTTCATTTTATTCCCTTTGGGGTAGACTTTAAAAAACTGCGCCCGCATGTACTTTTGTTCGCGTGACCGGCGCAAACAAATGTACGCTGGATTTTAATAGATACTCACGTGGCCGTGCATATCTTTTAAAATCCGGGGTCGGCGCGCGCAAGGCTGCACAAAAACCGGCAGCCTGCGCGCGTCGAGCCGCGCAGCCTGCCTCCGTTCCCTCCGAGGCCGCTCCAAAATTGGAGCGGCCTCGGAGGGAACTTTCCTTCCACCCCCCACCCCCCCCCCCCCCCCCCCCCGCACCTTCCCCTACCTAACCCACCCCGCAGCCCTATCTAAACCCCCCCCTACCTTTGTTGGCAAAGTTACGCCTGCCCAAGGCAGGCGTAACTTGCGCACGCTGGGCCGGCTGCCAGCGCGAGATTCCCTGGCCCAGGAGCAGTTTTGAAGGCCTCGGCCACGCCCCTGAGCCGGAACCACGCCCGCGGCCCCACCCCGGATGACATGCTGCCGCGACATGCCCCCGGGACTTGCGCGCGCCGCCGAGCCTATTCAACATAGGCTCGGTGCATACAGGGGGAGCTTGGGGCAGGATTTCGGGGGGGGGGGGGGGGTATGCGCGTATCCCTTTGAAAATCTGCCCCTTTATGAATCACTTTCCAGATAAAATCACTCAAAGCATTGTTCAAACAGAACTTACAGTATATATAAAAAATATAAAACTGAACAACACATATAAAATACAATAGTAAAATGAAAGTAAACAACAAGTAAAATTAAAGCATAAAAGAATTTATAAAAGACAGTCCAACACTGCAACCCATCCTACCAAGGACTAAAATGCTTGCACTCACCTCTAGCATTCTCAATCTCATTAGAGGATATTAACCATGTTTTAAACCCTTTTCTAAATCCCAAAATATTATCTGATAACCTCATTCAACCAATTCTTCTATATGGATATGAGAGTGAAATCTAGAGTCTATACAGGAAGGGAAAAAATATCAATATAAATCCTGTGTCTCCAGTTCTGTAACACAATCTACATGCACAGAAAGCCCTCCAACAACTCAGCATGCAAAAAACCAATTTTTTTTTTAATTCTGTCATCTCTATACAACAGCAGACACTATAAGGTGAATTTTACAAGTGCGTGCCAAAATCAGGAGATGCAAGCACAAGTTGGGCTCGCGTGCGCCAACCGAATTTGAAAAGCCATCCAGATATGCATGTATCTCCCACTGCATGCACATCTCACTCAATTTCAAAAAGGGGCGTGGCATGGGCATGATCTGGGTGTGGCCTCACCCAGGTCCACTGCTGCATAAGCTTACTTCTGCTATGGAGGAGATGTAAATTGTGAAAAAAAACCCCAGCCATTTTGGAGGAGTTTAAAGGGACTAGGGGTAACGGGGGGGCAGGGAGGGCTATCAAACCAGGGGAGTTTGGAGGATCTAGATCTTAACTAGGCGAACTGGTGGACGAACTAGTGAAACTGGCAATGGCATGAATGCTGCCTGCTATAAAATACCCTGATTTATGCAGTAGAATTGTGATTTTGTGTGCTTAGGCATGCACCCACTTAAAATTAGGTGCATAAATGCAAGTGCTCAGGCTATTTTATAACATGCATGCACAAGTTATAAAATCATTGCATCCCTGGGCATGCGTTGATGCACATGAGCCAATGTGCACCATGCACCGCTTTGAAAGTTACTGTCTTTGTAAAGTAATAAAAAACTCTAACAAAAAAAAAAACTTAGAACATAAATAGCAAACTTGTCATACTATAACTTCAAGGATTCAAACAGTAATAACTCTACCTATGAAAAGACAGCACTGGAAATATTACACCAGGCCCTAAAACACCAATACACTTCCTCTAGGAAAACAGAACAAACCAACCTGCTATAAGATCCTTACTCAAAAACTACATGCTAGCAAAATACTTCAGCTTGGTCACGCATGAAGAACACAGACTGACCCTCACCAAATACAAAATAAAGTAACCATAAAGTATAAATAGAAATTAGAAACAAAAACTGAACTGAAAAACACAACAAACCAGATTCTATAATCAGTGTAACAATGGAAATAAACAGAAATATCACCATTTCCCATAAACAAAAAAATTAAGAAATATAAAACATTAACCATACTAATAAAAAGAGTGTTTCAAAACCTCTGACAAATAAAATGATATCCAGTAATTAAAAACTCATATTAAATTTTAAAAAAATTACCAAACACCATTAAAATATTTCAAAACAGTAGACACATCAAATTACATCCAATAATAAAAACTAATAGGGATAAAAAAAATACTCTACTCTCCATAGCTGGGAACTTTTGATTTCTAGTCTCCTACACACCCACACCCACACACACACACACACACACACAAACACTTGGTTTGCTGCAGGGTAAGCCCATGACCTGCCGCACTTACCAGAGAGCCCCAGTGCTCCACACATTTCTAATGCCGCTATCGCCTTCCTTCCAGCATTTCTCCGTAGGCATGTGCGTGCAGCAACACACACACCCTAAATCGGCACTGTGGAGGTAACCTCCAAGGCCAGAGTACTGCATTGACGTCACACGGCTCGGTATTTAAACACAGCCTCAACTCAGCAACAGATATTCTGCCTTGCAGTGCTTGCTGCCTTGTGTTCCTGCGTTCCTGAGTTTTGCCTCATCCAGCCTTGTCTTCCAGCCTTGCCTCATCAAGACTTGGCTTCCAGGCTCACCTCATCCTGCTATGCTTTGTCCTATTTGACTTGTCCAGTATTTCCATGTGTCTTCATCCACCTTTGGCCTGACTCTCCAGATCTTGACCTCTTGCTTGGACCCGATCACATTTGCCTGCTGCCTGGGCCTGACCATTCTTGCTAGCTGCCTGTCCCACCCTTGGCCTGTCTCGGACTCTGCTAGTCTGCTGCCTACCCTGACCCTTGTTTGCTTCTCAACTTTAGTTCTTCACCACCCTAGGGACCCACTTAAACCCTATGGCTGTCAGAATCCAAGGGCTCGACCTGCGGAGGAGGCGGCTGGTAAATTGAAGCTCCAGACTGTCCTGCTATAGGGCGAATTCACCAGCTACCAGCTTAGGCCTTGTGGGTTCACCCTCAAGGCTATGTCAACTACACCGCAGCACAAAGGGCACACACACCTGCTACCTTTCACATACACATACTCTAATACACATGTTTATTCTCACTCTCATGCACATACATACACAGAGTTTCTCACTCACATGGATTCTCACTCACACACACTCACATAGACACTGGCTCTCTCTCACACACACACACACACAGGCTCACTGGCTCTCTTTCCCTCACATACACAATCTCTTACTTATTCATTCACTGGCTCTCTCTCACTTACACACACACACACACACACATATACTCCCCTTCACATATACTCACAGGCTTTCTGTCTCAGACACACACACACACTCCCTCTCAAGCTCTCTCACTGACAGACATAGACACACACTCCCTCACACACACTCACAGGCGTATTCTTCAGCAGGAGGGGAGGTGTCATTGCCCACTGGGGTTCTTCTTCAGTCTCCAGTGGAGCCTCTCTTCTTTCTTCAGCTGCCAGCAGAATGGGATCATCTGGCAGCTGCGGGGCCTCTCTTCCTTCTTCACCCACCAGCAGGATAGGGTCCTCTAGCATTCGTGGAGCCTCTCTTCTTCTTCAGCCGCCAGCAAGTTGGGGTCCGCTGAATGCTGCCGGGTCCTTTCTCTTCAAAACTATGAGTGACTGCTTTGTTGCACCACATCAGACTGGGAGGGATAAAACAAACCCTCGCCTAATCTGATGTCTGAAATTGGGGTAACACCATCCTTTACCATTCTGTAGTGATACCTATGGTGGGTTGGGGGGGGGGGGGGGGGGTACAGGAAGGTGAAGCTGAAGCATGAGCCTAGAGTCTACCCTACTGAAAAATATTTTAATAAGATAAAGGTGTGAACATTTTCGACAGGATCAAAGTTGTAAAGTGCTAGAAAATACATGCATAAGCCTGGCTTTCATTTCTTCATTTTCTTTTGGTTGCCTAAGTGTTTTTTCCTATAACCAGAGAATAGACACTAGGGATGTGAATCGTGTGCACTATCGTCTTAACGATCGAAATCGTCTGGCAGGAGAAGAAAATCGTGTTTGGCACGATTTTTTAGTTAAAAAATCGTTAAAAATCGTTTTTTTCCGATTAGTGCGCACTAACGGGAGTTAGTGCGCACTAATCGGAAAAAACTAACAGAAAATGATACAATTTGACACTTTTCAGGTCAGTTAAGGTCAGTTTAGGAATGAATATGTATTCCTATTGGCTGCCCTCTTATTTATTCATGTTACCAAGGTTCCCACTGACAGTATATGGGGAATGGGAAATGGAAACAGTTGGTAGCGTGACAAAAAAAGTAATGTGATCAGTCAATGTGACTAGAACTTGTGCCCTAACCCTGATACCAGGGGTGTTGTGATCTTCCTGCACACAGTGCCCTAACCCTGGCACAAGCTGGAGTCAATGTGTGCAATAAAGGAGACCTGCCTTTTCCACAAGCTGGAGTCAATGTGTGCAGGAAAGGAGACCTGCCTTTTCCCCAGCTGGAGTCAGTGTGTGCTGTAAAGGAGACCTGCCTTTTCCACAAGCTGGAGTCAATGTGTGCAGGAAAGGAGACCTGCCTTTTCCCCAGCTGGAGTCAGTGTGTGCAGTAAAGGAGATCTGCCTTGTCCACAAGCTGGAGTCAATGTGTGCAGGAAAGGAGACCTGCCTTATCCCCAAGCTGGAATCAATGTGTGCAGTAAAGGAGACCTGCCTTTTCCCCAAGCTGGAGTCAATGTGCTGTAAAGGAGACCTGCCTTGTACCCAAGCTGGAGTCAATGGGTGCAGTAAAGGAGACCTGCCTTGTCCCCAAGCTGGAGTCAGTGTGCTGTAAAGGAGACCTGCCTTATCCCCAAGCTGGAATCAATGTGTGCAGTAAAGGAGATCTGCCTTGTCCACAAGCTGGAGTCAATGTGTGCAGGAAAGGAGACCTGCCTTATCCCCAAGCTGGAATCAATGTGTGCAGTAAAGGAGACCTGTCTTTTCCCCAAGCTGGAGTCAATGTGCTGTAAAGGAGACCTGCCTTTTCCCCAAGCTGGAGTCAATGTGTGCAGTAAAGGAGTCCTGCCTTATCCCCAAGCTGGAATCAATGTGTGCAGTAAAGGAGACCTGCCTTTTCCCCAAGCTGGAGTCAATGTGCTGTAAAGGAGACCTGCCTTTTCCCCAAGCTGGAGTCATTGTGTGCAGGAAAGGAGACCTGCCTTGTACCCAAGCTGGAGTCAATGGGTGCAGTAAAGGAGACCTGCCTTGTCCCCAAGCTGGAGTCAGTGTGCTGTAAAGGAGACCTGCCTTTTCCACAAGCTAGAGTCAATGTGTGCAGTAAAGGAGACCTGCCTTATCCCCAAGCTGGAATCAATGTGTGCAGTAAAAGAGACCTGCCATTTTCCCCAAGCTGGAGTCAATGTGTGCAGTAAAGGAGACCTGCCTTGTCCCCAAGCTGGAGTCAATGTGTGCACATAATGCAATGCACAGGAAGCAATGATGTGACTGCTGGAGTGGTGCACTGCCTGCCTACCTAGGCATTTCACGTGCCTGCTAACAAAAATAATAAACAAACAAGTTCTAGTCACATGAGTGATGATCATCACATTACTTTTTTTGTCAAGCTTCCAACTGTTTCCATTTCACATCCCCCCAACCATTACCTCAGTGGGAACCTTGGTAACATCAATAGATAAGAGCACAGCCAGCCAATAGGAATACATATTCATTCCTAACTGACCTTCACTGACCTGGAAAGTGTCAATTTGTATCATTTTCTGTTAGTGTGCACTAACTGGGAGTTAGTGGGCACTAACACGATTTAACGATTTTTAACGATAAATCGTTAGAATTTCTATTGTATTGTGTTCTATAACGATTTAAGACGATATTAAAAATATCGGACGATAATTTTAATCGTTGAAAAACGATTCACATCCCTAACAGCAAGTGTAATTGTATCCCGGTAGTTTTGGTGAGAGAATTTTTAAAGTGACCTTACGCGTGTAAGATTGCTTTGAAAACTGGTGTGACTTATGCATGTATTGATACAAATTGCCACCCGCCCTCTGGACATGTAGTATTTTTCCTTCTGATCTTTATTTATTTACTTATTAATTAGATGAAATAACTTTCCAGGAAATTTGCTGGTGAAAGGCAATTTTGTTGGTTTCTAAGCTCTAGCCTCCCCTTTCCACAAAACCCGATTTACCAAGTGAACCAGTGAAAACTGAATGCTTCTTATGAAGCTGGAGATTTCACTCTGCTTATCTTGGTTCTCCCTCCGTCTGGCACCACTGAGGATCCAAGGAATCCACGCAGTTCATTTCACGCTCACAAAGCTCCGCTGGTTTGGAATCCTTACAATGCATTTCATCGCCCCTGATTGATTCTACCCCCAAGCCCTGAACACAGTAACTGTTATTGCTCAGCTGCTGTAACTGAGCAGAACATTTAAATAAGAATCTAATAAACAACTGACTGCCAGACACCGCTTAAGCACAGGCTGAATGGGCAGACCCTTGTACTAGCATTCCTCCCCGCACTCCGAGGTGGCTGGACACAGATCCCTGATTTATAAATGTCCAAAGTGATGGCAGCAACCATATTAGCAGTACAACACAAGGAGTCAAAGACGACAACTGCAGGCTGGTGGAGCTGCTTGGAAAGCTGCCATATTCCACTGAAAACAATCAAAGACAAGAAGCATTCTGTTATTACCTAAAGATACTGTCTTTGCTCGTGATCTTTTGCTCCTGCTGTTTTCTTTTTCCACAGAAGAGTCGGACTTTCTGAGGATTCTTTTCTCTGAATTGTTGGTTAAAAATATGCAAAGCCTCTGCAAGTTCCTAATGCCAGAAACAAATCTCTGTCTGTGCCCTAGTCAATTATTACCTTGCAGGGCCGACACTGTTTCAGAATTGTGGGTGAGGCTTAGCAGGTCAGAGGCCCTATGTGCGATAGTTGCTATTGAAAGGCTTGGTTTATGCCCAGTGTCCTGGATTCTGGTCTCGCCCTCATCCCTACCATTTCTCCTGCCTCCTTTGTATTTAGGGGAGGTTTTGTGTGTGTGTGTGTTTGAAAGACAGATGGTGGACTGGAGTGCATCACATGACCTGATGCAGGAGGAGGAGCAGAGAGGAATTGTGAGGATGTTGATATGAAGGGTAGGTTTATTCTGATTGTAGACATAGGTGGTTTCTCGTAAGTCTGAAACCTGAAATATTAACTCCAATATGCATTTGAATTATTTTTTAAATCCCTGGCACAAAATCTCAGCTCCCCCCCAGCCCTTCAGAGCAGTCTCCATTCGCATCTGACTTTATGCTCACTTTGAATTTTTAATCACTCTTTTCAGGTATGTTAAGACTGGGGACAATTTTAAAATTAACTGTGGATCTACAAGCAGGGGGAATGTGTGTACTTTATACTCACATTCTTTACAGCTAAAAGCACAAAATCTGCATGTTAAAGAGGGCAATCTACAGCCAGCAGGTCATATCCAGTTCATGGGAGGCTTTGATCTGGCTTGCAACAGCAAGACTGCCCCCGAAACACAGTGGCAACAGCATGTCCCTGCTGCCCGAAAGGGACATCCACATCTGGAAGTGGTGTCGCCACTTGACTCTCAGGCAGTTGTAACTCCTCAAACTGGAATGAAACTCAGGAGGGACCTTCATTGGCTCCATCCCCTCCCCCACACACCTGAACTGGGCCCTCAGTGCAGCCATTGGGTCCAAAAGATTTCTCCCACCCGTGCTTTGGAGAAACTGTCAGCCTTTTATGGGCTGAAAGTGGCACCTCATTTGCACTGCCATTGGTTGGCAGGTGAAGAAAAGTCAAATAACCTCTTTTTCTTTTATTTTTGCATTGAAAAAGGAGAAATCATTATGTACTATAGAAACATAGAAATGACGGCAGAAGAAGACCAAACGGCCCATCCAGTCTGCCCAGCAAGCTTCACACATTTTTTCTCTCATACTTATCTGTTTCTCTTAGCTCTTGGTTCTATTTACCTTCCACCCCCACCATTGAAATATCTAGCTTGATTAGTTAGGGGTAGTAGGGGTAGTAACCGCCGCAATAAGCAAGCTACACCCATGCTTATTTGTTTTACCCAGACTCTGTTATACAGTCCTTATTGGTTGTTTTTCTTCTCCCCTGCTGTTGAAGCAGGGGAGAAGAAAAAGAGATATTTACTTTTGATTCTAGATTTTCAAAATCGTGCCTGCTCATGTACGTTTTTTTGAAGGTTAGAATCCAAGTTTCTATCCGAGCACTAATATTGAAAGTGTACCTGCAGGGTCAGCCTGGTGGCTGAGCAGCAGTCCCTTTTCTTCCTGCTAGACCTGCTTGGGTTTTCCCCATTCCTTAGCTTTCAGAGACAGAGGTCACACCCCACTTATGATGTTACTCTTTTGCATAAAAGGGAAAGTAGGCAGAGGTAGCTGCAAACATGGGTAGAATAACTCATTGTTTACTCCCAGATTCATCAGTTGCACCCTGGCTGGTGGAGTTTACTAGCTTCTGGGATAACAACCTCTCAGGGTTGATTTTCCCAGTGCAGCTGTCTCCCAGAGATTTCTTTCTGGCTGTAGGTACCTAGGGCTTGGATCCTTGTTTGCGAGGGTCTGAGGATCCCTCCTAGGTTGACTTCCTTCCCTAGTAAGTGGTGATCCTGAGGGACTTGCCTTTATCAAAAAGAGTTTTGTTCTGGGGCTTGAGCTCTCTCACGCTCGCTGTCTCTGACTCCCTGCCCCCGTTTTT
This sequence comes from Rhinatrema bivittatum, assembly GCF_901001135.1. Lineage (NCBI taxonomy): Eukaryota > Metazoa > Chordata > Amphibia > Gymnophiona > Rhinatrematidae > Rhinatrema > Rhinatrema bivittatum. Next base: position 26,250 of record NW_021821080.1, on the reverse strand, counting down.
TGGTTGTTGAGTGTTCTGCTTTGCTCAGACTGAGATGAATACAACTAAGTAAAAGCAAGAGTTTTTCTACACCATATGAGTGAGGACTTCAGTGGTCTAAAGCACAGCAGCATTGAGCAGCAGTATTAGGTAGGTGGTGAGTAAGCCAGAGGGTGAAGCACATGAAAAGGAAGAGAGTGTAGGCCGCACCGAGCCGCAGCAGGGGTTAAGGCAGGCCTGTACACCAGCGGTAGCACCGCATTGTGCAAAAAAAAAAAATGCAGTTGCTAGAATAGCTAACTATTGGCAGTGTGCTTGAACGGCACAGTGAAAACCTTGCTACAATTATTTAGAAATGCTAAAGCTATCTGGGCAGAGGATTTGGAGCTGGGATTTGTGGGGATTCTCTATATAAGTACAATTTGTGCTGGATACAGTGAGACGCTAACAGCTGAAAACATACTCTGTGGCTGCAGGTGCAGCTCCTTGGCACTTGGAAGGTGCCCAGTAAGGTAGGCTCCTTCTGCCCATCTTGTGATGGCAAACCGGATGTGGATACCTGGGAAGGGCATAACTGTATCTCTTCTCATGTAGGGGAAGAGCTTCGGGAGGGGTGAAACATCAGCTATGGATGGATGCTGCTTCCCTTACCCTAGGGAAAAAAAGGTCTCATTCCAGGACAAGTAGACTCGGTAGCTCCTCTTGTGGAAGGGGAAACTGAAGCAGCCCAAAGGAACAGTATGATAGACTCATAGCAGGGCTTTGTTCTAGAATCAGCTTAGGGATACGGCAGGAGTTCACCCTAGAGGGTTTTCCCCTGATTTTGTCCTCTTAATATACCAGGCTTTCTGTGCTATGTAGAAGATGGGCTTTATGGCAAGTGCAAAATCCCTAGACCATGGATCTTTGGGGAACAGAACTGGAGCCCCTAACTGCTCACAGGAGACGTGGAAGTGGAGGGATTTGCCTGGTATGACCACCGCGCCAGACTCCAGGAGAAGGATGGCTGGCAGTCAGATCTGCGCCGCGTGTACCCAGGAGTTCTCAGGAAGGACAGTGCTCTTTGAGGAAGAACTTGCAGACTTCATCACCAGCATTCAGACAGCCTTGAAAACTCCAAACACTAAAACAGAGGACATGTCGGAGGGCAACCTATATCTTACAGGTCATTAGTAAGCCCACAAGAACTATTTCATTAAATGAGGTCCCAAGATGGATGGTACTGTCAGAATGGAACTTCTCTCAGGGCGGCTCAAAGGCGGCAGGATAATGGAGTGATTATATCCTCTCCCTGAGGATGAGAAGAATTAGCTGCTGCGCGTCCCAAGAGTGGACATGCTCATGTCAGCTATGGCTTGCAAAACCACCATCCCATAGAGGAAGGTGCCCTTCCTTCCTGGGGGCCTTGAGGGACCCCAGGAAGGAAGACAGAGGCGGTTCTAAAGCAGGCCTTCGCCACAGTGGACATGACAATTCAGGACTCTATTTTCTGGAGTTATTAGCTCAAGCTACCCTAAGCTGTGTTCAACAATACCAGAGAATTGGCGGTAGCCTTTTTGGCACATATATTGTATGACCTGGTCAAGTTATCCTGAAGGTCGATTGCCTTTGAGATGGCAATTAGAAGACTAATGTGGCTCCATAATTGGGCAACGGACTCAGCATCTAAGGCATGTCTGTGTAAGCTCCCGTTTGGGAGCGGAGAGGGGGCTCCTTGTTGGTGAAGTTAGAGAATCTAGTAAAGGACTTAGGCAAAACCAAGCCACAAAGGCAGGCAGAGGAAAGAGGTCATTTGAACATGTGAGGACTTAGAAAACCTTCAAAAAAGAACTAGGATGTTCACCAAAGCCTACCAACAGCCAATGACTCTGTTATAACTTCCTCCCTACCGACTCATATAAACATGTAGAACCAATCCAAAGCACATAATTTAACCTGTACAGTTCAACAACCGAACTATCTTATAACGCCTACAATAAATATTTTAACAAGCACGTGAATTTTTAAACATCCTGTTAAACATCAAAACAGTAAATCATTGTGATGGCGAAACCGAACGACGGTATATAAAACTCGATAAATAAATAAAAATAAAATAAAAAAGTACCAGCATAAGGGCAAGGAGGCTGGGTCGGTAACGTCACAGGTATCTAGAGGGAGATTCTAGTCCTTTTGTAGGGCCAAGAGGCTGAGGACCAACCCACCTGAAGCTGTGGATGGTAGCTACTCTGCCCAATAAAATATTCTAAGCCCCTCCGCTAGTAAGTCAAGGCAGCAATTTAACTCTACTTTCCTTGGAAGTGGCCCATATTTTAGTGAGCCAATGTTTTCCAAATATAACTTTAAAGGTGTACTTGCACAATGATGCCACTCCAGCTCCAGATTTATTTTTTATTTTCTCCCATGTTTGGCAGTTCAGAGTGTTTGTAGTAGAAGCATCCCTGCAAAGGATACAGGACTTAAAGCAATAATTCCAATCCTGCCACCAGGAAAGGGATAGAGTGTGTGTTCACTTTACTTTGTGGGGCCAAGGAAGGGCAAAGATGATGTGCCCATACTAGATTTAAGAGGAATGAGCAGGGACTTCAGGGTGCCTCATTTCAGACTGAGGACCCTTGTTATGGTTCTATAAATAAATGCTTAAACACTGGCATCTTAAGAAAGAACTTTATTTTAGATAAAATATGTAATATTTCAGGAGAGTGTGAGATTGTTTTGAATTGACTTGCTAGTAGTCTCAGAGAGCACTGCCAGATTAAATACACACCAAATTAAATAGATAGCCACATCCAATTTACACACCAATAAGCTAGTTTGTTTGCATAACATTTTCCTAATTGGTTGGAATTATAATTTTATCTCATGACTGGTAAAAGAAAATCTGAACACATTACACCTGTTCTCAACCAATTACAGTGGCTCCCAATAGAGAAAAGAATAGAATTCAAAGTTCTCTCAATACTTCATAAAGCAATTTATAAAGCAGACTACACTGCCCTTGATGACATCATACATATCCATTGTTCTCTACGCACAAGAACAACTAGTAAACTTCAACTAGTGATTCCATCACTTCCACATGCCAAACTGTCTTCCACCAGAAACAGAGCCATTTCCATCATTGGCCCAAAGTTATGGAATTTGTTACCTCATTACCTAACCGTTCAAGAAAACATAAAATCTTTTTAAAAAGACCTAAAAGCCTGGCTACTCAGCCAAACTATTAATGACAGCACGCACAATGATCTTAAAATATAATCCCATAGCCTTCTAACATTCAATCTCCCCCTATGACAATCTCTCCTGCTTTCAAGCTACAGATGTCTCCTTTTATGATTTGAACTCAGATATTTCAATGTACCTATCCTTTTGTATATCTTGTTTTGTTTATACTACATTATATGCCAGTTCTCAGTTTATTGTTAAAATTACATTTTAAATTTTTTAATGTAACAGGTTGTTATAAATGTAAACCGGAGTGAAGGCAACTCTGCTATACCTCAGTATATATAAAAAAATGCTAAATAAATAAAATTAAAGGCAGGAACGATATGTCATATTGAACTCAACATACTTTTTAGCTTTTGGCCTACATTCTAGCATTTCAACTTATTCTGGCATGCCAACAATCTTGAATAGTTTTACAACTCTATTTAGAGCAGTTTCACAGTGCAGTAATGATTTTTCTACTCAATTAGTTTGGTTTCATAGAAAAAACCTTTTCAAAGCACCCTAATATACACTGTTAAGTAGTCAGGATGGGGAGAAAAAGAGGTTACCTGGTATCAGAGCATCACCCCATAGGGAAAGCAGAGTAATGACCGCCCAAGGGACACTCTGATCTCTGGCCATTCTGGCCCATCTAAGCTGGGCTAAAAGAGGCAGCACTAGAACTATTGAACAAAGCACAATCGAGGGTCATCAGAATACTACAGAGGATTCTCTGGCCAAGATTAAAGACTATGCGTGGCCCAAGAATAGACATGTGTTAACCCAGTCTGGGTCCCAGTTAGCAGTATGACATCTGGTAGGAAGAGAAGATATTTGTAAGGATCTTGTCAGGAGGTGCAGGCCAGACCTAGAAGTCAGTCATTGCAATGTGGAATCCAAGGATACAGTGACCTGCTTCCATCTGATACACAAGGTCAGTCTTCGGTTAATATTCTCATCTTGGTGACTGATACGTAAGGAAGGATAAAGAAGATAAGGCCACCTATAAAAATGATGGCGGCAACACTGGTCTGACCAAGAAGAAGGCCTGATAAGACAGTGTGTGGCAACCCTGAGAACAGGGGTAGCCAGGACAGGGCCTGGTACAGACAGGAGAACCTTCTCCATCTTTGGGATATGGTCTGGCTCTTGAGAAGGTACGACTTCAAAACAGGATACTCGCAAGAAATATCCATACTAGCCACAATGCTGAAAGCATGTAAAAACTTAATCTCCTTAGCCTATGTCAGAATCTGGAGGTTGTTTGAGGTGGACTGTCAAGAGAATGGAATCTGATCATGGAAAATGGATGTATTGCAAATCTTGGACCTTCTACAGAAAGGCTTGGACAAGGGCCTAGCCCTCAAATCTCTTTCTCTCTCTTTCTCTCTCCATGCTCACTCTTTGCCCTCCCCTGAGGAGGGGATGATCTCAAGCGATCATAAAAAATGTAATAAGAACTGAAAGAAAGGGCATACTTGAGATTTCTTGTCTGATTGCTCTGACTGAGGCTGCTGACCAGGGCCACTGACTACTCCCCCTTTTATGCAAAAGACTGATTGCATAAGGGGTGTGTGATCTCTGTGACTGGCAGCTGAGGAATGAGGAAATCCAAAGGGTAATGGATTGGTCTAGCAGGACACGAGGAAAGAAAATTATCAGATAAAAACACTTTTACCATACTACATACTGCCATTAAAAGGACTTGAGTTCAGTAAGCTATTGACAGCCAGAAAGAATAGTCAGGAAAATACAATTGAACAGATAGCATCAACATTTCAGATATTTATTATATACAATCTTATCTCTATCACAATACAAAACAGTTCAGAATATTTACATTCATCAAACAGGTAGTATGAAAACAGTCAAATTCTTCATTTTCATGTACTGCCAAATGTACAGTACACAGAAGGAACAATAAATTGTAGAAGCCCTCATAAAACAAATCTCAAAAAATATTTAGTTTGCAATCTCCTGAAAAAAGTAGTTTTTCTCCCCACAATCAGAACTGAAAGAGGTGATCCTGTTTTTAGTTGTCATGTCCATAAAATGTATTTCCAGTCTCTTTAAATAATTTAAAAAAAAATCCGATGATAAGGGATTGAAATAGTAAATGACATTGTCAGGATGATCTTAGCATCCATAATTTATTTATATTTTTAAAATTCCTCCATTTTACCAATAAAAATATAAGTATTGCCAAATGTACAGTACACAGTAGGAACAATAAATTGTAGAAGTCCTCATAAAACAAATCTCAAAAGAAATATTTAGTTTGCAATCTCCTGAAAAAAGTAGTTTTTCTCCCCACAATCAGAACTGAAAGAGGTGATCCTGTTTTTAGTTGTCATGTCCATAAATGGGCGGATTTTAAAAGCACTGCTCGCGTAAATCTGCCCGGATTTATGCGAGCAGGGCCTTGCACGCCGGTGCGCCTATTTTCCATAGGCCGCCGGCGCGCACAGAGCCCCGGGACGTGTGTAGGTCCCGGGGTTTTTGGAAGGGGGCGTGTCAGGGGCGGGACCCGATGATGCGGCGTTTCGGGAGAGGGGCGTGGCGTTTCGGGGGCGGGAGCGTGGGCGTGGCGCCGGCCCGGGGGCGTGGTCCAGGCCTTCGGACCAGCCCCCCGGGTCGGAGCACGGGGCGCGCGTAGATTTACGTCTGCTTCTCGCAGGCGTAAATCTATGGACAAAGGTAAGGGGGGGGGTTTAGATAGGGCCGGGGGGGAGGGTTAGGTAGAGGAAGGGAGGGGAAGGTGAGGGGAGGGCGAAAGAGAGTTCCCTCTGAGGCCGCTCCGATTTCGGAGCGGCCTCGGAGGGAACGGTGACAGGCTGCGCGGCTCGGCACGCGCCGGCTGCCCAAAATCGGCAGCCTTGCGCGCGCCGATCCAGGATTTTAGAAGATACGCGTGGCGTATCTTCTAAAATCTTTGTTTTAGAAGATATGCCACCTACGCGTGGCGTATCTTCTAAAATCCTGGATCGGCGCGCGCAAGGCTGCCGATTTTGGGCAGCCGGCGCGCGCCGAGCCGCGCAGCCTGTCACCTTTCCCTCCGAGGCCGCTCCGAAATCGGAACGGCCTCAGAGGGAACTCTCTTTCGCCCTCCCCTCACCTTCCCCTCCCTTCCTCTACCTAACCCTCCCCCCCGGCCCTATCTAAACCCCCCCCTTACCTTTGTCCGTAGATTTACGCCTGCGAGAAGCAGACGTAAATCTACGCGCGCCCCGTGCTCCGACCCGGGGGCTGGTCCGAAGGCCTGGACCACGCCCCCGGGCCGACGCCATGCCCACAGCCCCGCCCCCGAAACACCACGCCCCGCCCCCGAAACGCCGCGTCATCGGGTCCCGCCCCCTGACACACCCCCTTCCAAAAACCCCGGGACCTACGCACATCTCGGGGCTCTGCGCGCGCCGGCGGCCTATGGGCCGGCGTATCTTCTAAAATCCAGCGTACTTTTGTTTGCGCCTGGTGCGCAAACAAAAGTACGCGAACGCGCTCTTTTTAAAAATCTACCCCAAAATGTATTTCCAGTCTCTTTAAATAATTAAAAAAAAAATCCGATGATAAGGGATTGAAATAGTAAATGACATTGTCAGGATGATCTTAGCATCCATAACTTGTTTATATTTTTAAAATTCTTCCATTTTACCAATAAAAATATAAGTACTGCCAAATGTACAGTACACAGTAGGAACAATAAATTGTGGAATTCCTCATAAAACAAATCTCAAAAGAAATATTTAGTTTGCAATCTCCTGAAAAAAGTAGTTTTTCTCCCCACAATCAGAACTGAAAGAGGTGATCCTGTTTTTAGTTGTCATGTCCATAAAATGTATTTCCAGTCTCTTTAAATAATTAAAAAAAAATCCGATGATAAGGGATTGAAATAGTAAAGTGAAAAATGTAACTAGTGGAAGACAGAGATATAAAATTCATCCTTGGTTCCTCCACACAGTTTGTGTCTGCTTGTTCTTTTCTTTAGCTGTCATCAAAGAAAATGTAAATATGGTTTTATTTGCAGTTATTCCAGTATCTTTAACATTTTTTTTTTATAGTTCTTTATTTGGATGCTAAGTTAATGTTTGTTTTTTGTTTTGCGCATAGTCATTTAGAAAGTAGCAGTCTCTTTTTTTGGGGGTCTAAAGACGGACTGTGGCAGACATCCCAACGAGACTCTGTTTTTTTGGGTTTGTTTTTTTTTTCCCTCTCACCAGTTGTTTCTGTTGAATGGTGTTACTAAGGTGACTTTGAATGAGCTGACATAACGGTGGTGATTGGAGGACGGTGGTAGGGAGCTGGTTCTTTTGAGTGCCAGCCCACGCAGGTAGGACCAGCTGCTTCCTCGGAACATCTTCTGTGGGTCTTCATACATCTGGGGTTGGCTCAACCTTGATGAGCCTGTGTTTCTTATTAACCCCGCAACAGTAGTAGCTGCAGGCGATTACAACCATCAGCAGCACAGCAACTAGGAAGAGGAATGGGAGAAGAGAGCAATTGATCAGCTTCTGTTTAACATGCAAAGAGAAACTCTGGTTTACTGGAAACAAACAGAGGTTAATTGCCATCAAAGCAGCAAGAAGAAGATGCTGCTGCCTGTGTTAACTTCATATTGGGGCATCTAGAGACAGAAATGTCTCTAGATGCCAAACACTGCACATTCTTATTCTTGTTAAATTTCTATCATCTTCTTCTTCTTCTCCCAGTTAGAACCATCCTTGTTTTATTGTAACTGATTTTTCTGCGCACTTTTATAACTTGTTATAATTTGTAAATGTATAAAATGTATACTCATGTTATATTTATGCACGTTTATAATGTATTGATCACCCCTGTTTTATGTAAACCGACATGATACGAATCTCTGTGAATGCCGGTATAGAAAAACTCAAATAAATAAAATAAAAATAAATAAAATGTGAGAGGATAATTTCATTACTGCCGTCTCTGTTCAATAAACTCAAGCTGAAAGGGCTAGTGGGTGGGTGGGGAGCGGAAGGGGGCAGTTTTCACACTCTCCACATGAGCCAAATCTGTAGGTGCCTTTTTTACTCAAGGACTCTGCATCACCTTTAAGTTTGTGGGCAAGTGAGAGTCATTTTGAAATTTGTCATGGATATCAAGTACTCAGACACTTGCAACTGCTCTTGGTGCCAGGTAAGAACATCTTCGGAAAATAATGCACGTAGACTTGAAAATATAATCTAAACATGCTAGTTTTCTATCCTGTCCCAAACATTCTCCTCCCCTACCCCTCCAGAACACCTCCCCTAAATGAGGCTAATGGTACAAGCATTGTGGAACACTCCTTGTTCTGTTGGCCTTAATTGAAGTAGGGCAACTTGCAGATAACCAGTGTACACGTGGCAATCACTATTAGTCTGCATAAATGGCTTTGAAAGTTGCCCTCTAAAACACACAGAGTGGTGTCGGCAGTGTGTAATACACTCTGGTGCTCTTCAGGGCAGCTTTTCCTTTCTCTTTCTTTTGTGCCATTCCCACTGAACCTCGGGCATAAAATTTGGGCAGTGCCCATTGTATTGTGGATCTACCATCCATTTCTCCTTATATCACACCTGCTGTTGGTAGCCAGTTCCACAGTCCCTTTGTCTGAATTGTGGTGGGGGGAGAGGTGATAATTTTTTCTTCCATGCTAGTAACAGCCAAGTTCCACTCCACTGGAAGAGGGGCAAGATCACTAAAGTTCCTGGGAGGCTAAATGTGGAACTTAATATCCCAGGAAGCTCATAGCATTATTCAGCGGGGGAGCTTTGTTTTAGAGTTTAATAAGAAAAAGGAGTTCATTAAATAAAGTCTAGACAAAATTGTAATGTGGCATAAGCATGATGTGTATGGAGGCCTTTACTTATTTCCCTAGCAAAATCTTGTGGTCGCAATGTTAATTCACATGAATATGTAGAAATTAGGTCAACAAAATATTGAACTAACTCATTACGTCTGTGACTAGCTTTCCCGAGCTATGCTCTCCAGGCTACTGAATTAGCCCCAGATGTACTGAGTTAGTCCATTAAAATGTTTTCACCTAGAACTAGTTTGACTGTTATTTCCCAAGAACATATTCATCCATGCAGACAAAATACCAAATCATATCAAAATCCAAGGCATCATCTAAACAGCAGACTTCACTGATCTATGAGAACATGTTCTGTGAACTGTTTCTTTGAAATTAAGTATATTTAATATCTGGTCCTTGGCCTGTAGGTGGCATGTGTCCCTTTAAAACCCTTTCCTTAGTATCTGGAGCACTACTTACCAATGAACAGAAGAAGAACGGTAAACGCAATAATGTTGAAGAACCCTGACTGAGGGAGTTCCTGAATCTTACTCAGGAATTTCTGTCCAATCGTCTTCAGGTCTTGGGACAGGTTTTGGGAAGCCATTTCTATCCTGCTTACCAAATCTTGTATTTTATTATTCTAAAGAAGAAAAGAGAGAGAGAGAGAGGGTGATTTGTACTACATATTTAATTGCTGCTATAATGGTTGCATGAAGAACATTTAGGTGCATGAATAGGTTGTTGAATTGAAATGGACCAGTTTTATTCTGTCCTAGCAATCCACATCCTGGGCCATGGCTTATGCCCCTTTTTTGTGACTGCAGTCTCCTTTTTGAAATGCAAGCTACCCTCACAAGAAAGAGACTCCTGGGGGGAGAGGGTTTGTTCTCATATCATTTTCTATGCAAAAATGGTGAGTAAGGATCTTGTTTCAAAACTCAGATTGCGATCACAAAAATGTGCTAAACCATCACTAAACACAAATTGGTTGATTTGTCCGTCATCGTGGTCCTTAAATCAGAATGCCTTAATGATATCAACACTGTGCTTCTGACACCACTTCGCTCACCTGCCCTTCTTCCCCACAGACAAGCACTTCATTCGTTTGTATACACATCTTGAAATTAACACATGTACAGACACACAAATGCCAATAAATATTCTCGTCATATGTGTGTGTATGAATGTTACCTCCCTTCCCTCCTCCCTAGGATATCTTAATGCTTAAAGAAAGATAAAGTATGTAGGCCAACAAAAAATGTAAATCCCACATTGCAGTCATGGGAGATAGCAAACCATGTGCTGTTAGTATTCAGTCTCCCTGTAGCAAGCGCTCAGAACGTCCTCAAGTTTTCCAAGCCCAGAAGATCACTGTAACATTGAAGCAGTGGGTGTTCCCCATATCCAGGGTTAAGAACATAAGAAAATGCCATACTGGGTCAGACCAAGGGTCCATCAAGCCCAGCATCCTGTTTCCAACATTGGCCAATCCAGGCCATAAGAACCTGGCAAGTACCCAAAAACTAAGTCTATTCCATGTAACCATTGCTAATGGCAGTGGCTATTCTCTAAGTGAACTTAATAGCAGGTAATGGACTTCTCCTCCAAGAACTTATCCAATCCTTTTTTAAACACAGTTATACTAACTGCACTAACCACATCCTCTGGCAACAAATTCCAGAGTTTAATTGTGCGTTGAGTAAAAAAGAACTTTCTCCAATTAGTTTTAAATGTGCTACTTGCTAACTTCATGAAATGCCCCCTAGTCCTCCTATTATCCGAAAGTGTAAATAACTGATTCACATCTACTCGTTCTAGACCTCTCATGATCTTAAAGACCTCTATCATATCCCCCCTCAGTCGTCTCTTTTCCAAGGTGAACAGCCCTAACCTCTTTAGTCTTTCCTCATAGGGGAGCTGTTCCATTCCCCTTATCATTTTGGTTGCCCTTCTCTGTACCTTCTCCATCGCAACCAGAATTGTACAAAAAGCCTAGAAAACTTGATAAATTACCATTTTAGTCGTACACTGAAACTGCTGAGAGCTGACAGCGACCCGAGGTATTTTCTGCCACCTAAAAGCAGAGCTGCTTCTTTTTCTTTTTCAAATGTTAAACACCTTCTTTCTTCTATCCACACTGGCAAAAAGCTCTTCTGACGTCCTGCTTGGAATTCTGGGCACCAACTAATAGTCACAAATTCTGAATTCTGTGCTCTAGAATATGCAGATCACTGTTAGTGAAATTTCACTCCAGCAGGCTGACATAGACGTTGAAGCTCCTTTACCAACTATAGACAGCATATCATCTGACTAAATATTTTACCAACTTCAACATTTGTCCTAAGCGGATCACAAAAAAAATGAAACCTCAGATTTACATAGCGTAAACATCATAAAGCAATATCAAATTTAAGGCATTACATTATGACAGTAGGAGTTAAAAGTGCAGCAGTTTTTGAAAAGGCTGGACACTGTGATCCTGAGATCACTCAAGCAAGGGGGGAAATGCTTAAATAATTAGATTTTATATCGAAACATTGACTGAAAGTTTGTACAGATTGGTATGTTTTTTGGCTTCCAAGTCTGAAGAATTCAGAATTTCTTTTCCATATTTTGATATGTTGAAATCTGGATTTCCCTTTTAAATAGGATACCTAATGTGTTCTCTTCATAGCTGTGCAGATTTTTTTTTTGTAGTGCATCAGAAACTATGCCAATTTTTCTAATGTACAAGTTTAAGGGGGTGGATAAATCAGTGGAAGTTAACACTTGGCCTGCCAGACAACCTTCAAGTTTTCTGTCATCTCTAATCTAACCAAATTGGTAGTGCAGTAATAATGGGAGATTTCAATTACCCCAATATTGACTGGGTAAATGTAACATCAGGACATGCTAGAGAGAGAAAGTTCCTGGATGGAATAAATGGCAATATTATGGAACAATTGGTTCTGGAACTGATGAGAGAGGGAGCAATTTTAGATCTAATTCTTAATGGAGCACAGGATTTGGTGAGAGAGGTAATGGTGCTGGGGCCAGTTGGCAATAGTAATCATAATATGATCAAATTTGAATTAATGACAGGAAGGGGGATAGTAAGTAAATCTACGGCTCTAGCGCTAAACTTTCAAAAGGGAAACTGATAAAATGAGAAAAATAGAAAAAAACTGAAAGGAACAGCTACAAAGGTAAAAAGTGTGCAAGAGGCATGGACATGGTTTAAAAAAAACCAAACCATCCTAGAAACACAGTCCAGATGTATTCCACACATTAAGAAAGGTGGAAGGAAGGCAAAATGATTCCCAGCATGGTTAAAAGGTGAGATGAAAGAAGCTATTTTAGCCAAAAGATCTTTATTCAAAAATTGGAAGAAGGATCCGACAGAAGAAAATAGGATAAAGCATAAGCGCTGGCAAGTTAAATGTAAGACATTGATAAGACAGGCTAAGAGAGAATTTGAAAAGAAGTTGGCCGTAGAAGCAAAATCTCACAGTAAAAACCTTAAAAAAATATATCCGAAGCAGAAAGCCTGCAAGGGAGTCAGTTGGACCGTTAAATGATCGAGGGATTAAAGGGGCACTTAGAGAAGATAAGGCCATAGCGGAAAGATTAAACTATTTTTTTGCTTTGGTGTTTACTAAAGAGGATGTTAGGGAGATGCCAAATCACGGTGAACCTAGAAGATGTGGTAGGCCTGATTGAGAAACTGAAGAGTAGTAAATCACCTGGAGTGGATGGTATACACCCCAGGGTTCTGAAGGAACTCAAAAATGAAATTTCAGACGTATTAGTAAAAATGTGTAACCTATCATTAAAATCATCCATTGTACCTGAAGACTGGAGGGTGGCTAATGAAACCCCAATATTTAAAAAGGGCTCCAGGGGCGATCCGGGAAACTACAGACCAGTTAGCCTGACTTCAGTGCCAGGAAAAATAGTGGAAAGTGTTCTAAAGATCAAAATCACAGAACATCTAGAAGACATGGTTTAATGGAACAGAGTCAGCATGGCTTTACCCAAGGCAAGTCTTGCCTCACAAATCTTCACTTTTTTGAAGGGGTTAATAAACATATAGATATAGTATATAATGGATGTAGTGTATTTGGATTTTCAGAAGGCATTTGACAAAGTTCCTCATGAGAGGCTTCTAAGAAAAGTAAAAAGTCATGGAATAGGTGGCGATGTCCTTTCATGGATTACAAACTGGTTAAAAGACAGTAAACAGAGAGTAGGATTAAATGGTCAATTTTCTCAGTGAAAAGGGTATACAGTGGTGTGCCTCAGGGATCTGTACTAGGACCCGTTCTTTTCAATATATTTATAAAATGATCTGGAAAAGAATACGACAAGTGAGGTAATCAAATTTTGCAGATGATACAAAATTATTCAGAGTAGTTAAATCACAAGCAGATTGTGATAAATTGCAGGAGAACTTTGTGAGACTGGAAAATTGGGCATCCAAATGGCAGATGAAATTTAATGTGGATAAGTGCAAGGTGATGCATATAGGGAAAAATAACCCATGCTATAGTTACACAATGTTCGGTTCCATATTAGGAGCTACCGTCCAGGAAAGAGATCTAGGCATCCTAGTGGATAATACTTTGAAATTGTTGGCTCTGTGTGCTGTGGCAGTCAAGAAAGCAAACAGAATGTTAGGAATTATTAGGAAGGGAATGGCGAATAAAATGGAGGATGTCATAATGCCTCTTTATCGCTCCATGGTGAGACCACACCATGAATACTATGTACAATTCTGGTTGCTGCATCTCAAGAAAGATATAGTTTTGATGGAGAAGGTACAGAGAAGGGAGACCAAAATGATAAAGGGGATGGAACAGCTCCCCTATGAGGAAAGACTAAAGAGGTTAGGAATTTTCAGCTTGGAGAAGAGACGGCTGAGGAGGGATATGATCTAGATCTTTAAAATCATGAAAGGTCTAGAACGGGTAAATGTGAATCTGTTATTTAGTCTTTCGGATAATAGAAAAACTAGGTGGCACTCCATGAAGGAAGCATGTGCACATTTAAAACTAATAGAAGAAAATTCTTTTTTTCACTCAACGCACAATTAAACTCTGGAATTTGTTGCCAGAGGATGTGGTTAGTGCAGTTAGTATAGCTGGGCTCAAAAAAGGATTGGATAAGTTCTTGGAGGAGAAGTCCATTACCTGCTATTAATTAAGTGGACTTAGAAAATAGCCACTACTATTACTGGCATCAATAGCGTGGGATATTCTTAGTTTTTGGGTATTTGCCAGGTACTTATGGCCTGGATTGGTCACTGTTAGAAACAGGATGCTGGGCTTGATGGACCCTTGATCTAACCCAGTATGGCAATTTATGTTCTTATGTTCTAATCTCGATACCTGTGACCGACTACCATTTCAGACTTGTGAAATATTGTAACGAACTGGCTAAGAACAATTGCAAAGAATTCACTGTAATTAGTTTTATCCAGGATCCAGTAAGTGGCCAATGAAATTGTCAGTCAAAGAATCAATTGAATTAAATAATCAGATCTAATTAACAAAATTAAACATTCAAGTGACGAAAAAATCCTAATGTTCAAAGTAACACTCCCAGTCCCCAAATTAAGAAACTCCCTTGACTGATTGTACAGTCAGTGCTCTTAGATATTTCTTGAAATGGAAAGACTCACAGTCATTGGTTTCCACTGGACACTGTCCTGTGGGAGAGTAAACATGTCGCCAAATAATGCTACTTCATTTACTGGCCAACTGCCAGTCGACCACCTTGGCTTTGACATACCTGCCTTTCACTGCCTTTAAATGCTACGGTGCCCTGCTGACCGATTTGTCAAGCTGACCTCTTGACATGCTATCTCTGCAACTTAGGGCATCCACATGCACCCCTGTTGCAGCTCCTTGTCCGAGCAGGTGGGCCTTTCCTCTCCTGGATTCACTCCTTTGGTAGTTTGTTGCTTGGGAAAGGATGCAGTTTTAGCCAGCTTCACGGCTCTTGCTCTTTGGTTTCTTGCTGCTCGCTTCCAGATCACTGGAAAAAAAAATGAAAGTATTGGAGACTGCTGCCCACCTGTCAGCTCACTAACCACCAACTGCCACAGCAGAATATCATCTAGGGTTTTGGTTTGGTTTTTCGAAAAGTATTTCAAGATTGCATTACCTGACACCAACAGCAGGATCTTCTCCCTGCACTGGCTGATAAAGGGAAGAAGGGAAATAAATTTAAAATGACTGGCCAAAGTTTGCATTGCAGGTATATTGCAAACTTTGTTCCTAGAATTTGTTTTATCTTGCATCCCAGAAAAGTCGACACATCCATTTCATGAGCCCACTAAATGCATATGGCTTTGGATTGCATTATGTAGAGTAGGCCTGATTGACCTACAGACCATCTGAAAAATTATGTAGGGTAGGCCTGATTGACCTAACGGACCATCTGAAAAATGTATCCAGAAATTGTTTCTGGAACGCACTTGTAATTGTGGCGTAAACTGGCCATGTGCAAGTACTGGATGGACTTGCTCAAAGAGCAGCAATGAGATGGGGAGAAGCGAAGGCCACTGGGATTATGAAAACAGAATAAACAGAGGATTACATCAGGAAAGGAAGCAAAGGGTTGACGTGTGTTACTGATGTCCTGTTGACGGGTTTTTAATGCTAATATATCGATTTGTAGGGTCACTTCCAGGCATTATATATCCGTCAAGACCCCTCGGCATGCAGAGAAGTCCTGTTCTCAAAGGCTATCTTTAAAAAAGCTATTTAAAGTTGGCTTTCAAATTTAGGAGCTCACAAAAACTCCTAAACCCAGAGAGTAACCACAAAAAATGTGTTTAAAAGCATAATGTGAGGATGGAATTCAGGAGAGCCAACCACAGATCTCTGCCCATCTTAAATCATCGGGGATGTGATCTTTGATTTATCTATAGCAGTCTGTCATTTTATAGTTTCCAATATGTCCTTCATTTCTATGTGCGAGTCTGGACGCCAGAAAGTTTTAAAACTGATCCTAAAGTACTTACTGGGCAGCAGTGGAAAGCCAGAGAGAGACTGCAACTTTCTTTCCTGCGACTAATCCCACACCAAAAGCACCCGGGAAATCTTTAGAGTTTATTGCCAATTTTGCTAGGCTGCGCGCTGTCTCTCTAGTTTGAAAACTTTGGAATCGCATGGAAGGAGAATCTGCAAACTGATCTTATTTCATTTCTTACTAAGCAGGCAGCCTAACCTCAGGATTAGTAGGGGAAGGTATTATGGATTAACCAAAACCTTTTCTAAGCCCTCTTAACAAAGGCTCTTCCAGTCTTGTTTATTTATCTCTTATTCCAGAGCATTCAAGGTTGTCTTGTCATTTTTTTTTTTCCTATTGAGCGTTCTGGGCAATAAATCCCAGAAGAATGCTTTAGGCAGTTAGAAAACATGCTGCTCTCTCAATGATTTGGAACTAATTGGTCATTTTGGTTGCTACCCTTGCAGATTTAAATTGTGGTAATCTCCACATGTGCCATTTTGAGCTATGCTTTGGATGGGAGGTCACTTTGTTAAAATGAAGTTGTATGTGTGGGGTGTGTTGCTCGGTGATTTCAGAGGATTTGAAATCTTCGGTGGTGCAAGAAACGCCATTGCATTGCTGTCAGACAAAGCAAAAGGACCTGAATAAATAAAATGAAATGGCTACAGCTTGGATGGGGTTCCAATGGCAAAAACTTCAGTGCTTGCTTTTTTTTTTTTTTTTTTTAAACACGCCAACTTGTTGCAGGAATGTAAATAGAATGAGTTAATCCTATGAAGTCAGCACAGTGTGCATTTGAGACAGTGTCTGCTTCCAGACCTTGAGGTCTGCCAACAGGTCTAGCTTTCATTATATATCCCAATTAGTATTTGTCAGGTATATGTACAATCCCAACACCATTGTCAGTTTTAATAACTTTCTATAAATAACTTTTTTTTTAAAATTTACTACTTCTTTTTCAAAATCTTAACTAATCAAGGTAAAGTACTGCTCTTAAGCAATGTGGAAAGGGAAAACCTCAGATAGCACCGCCACATGGAGGTCAGAGCGGATGGCAGTCGCTGATAGTCTTCTCAAGCGGTGGGCCCTGAAGCAGCATGGATCACAGTGAAACATGGCCTTGGTGGCGTTCTTTCGTTAAAGATTTTGACTTTCTTGGGCCGGGATAAAGCCATCTGTCCAGATGCTTATAAAGTCTCTTTGAAGGCATTGAAGTATCGAAGAAATTCGATACTTCCCTGAAAACTACAAAATTTTAAATTTTGTATTGGTTGCAGTCTCAGGTTTTCCCTTTCCACATTCCTTAAAAACAGTACTTTATCTTGTTAGTTTTTTCTCAAAACCTTAATTTTTTTTTTTTTTTTTTACAATTGTTAAATTTACTTATAGAAAGGTTATTAAATTGCCATTGGTATTCTAGCTGTTTGGATTGGTGGCATTATGTACATTAGACATGAGATTTAAGGAACCCGGTAATTTGTGTATTTTGTTGTTTTGAAAACCGGACCTGGTGGTACACCTTGGAGACCACTTAGAGGAGCTAGTGTATCTTGATATTTATTTCAGCACCTTTTATCTGATCTTTCATCCCCAGATAATGCATTCTCCTCCTGGGTGAACTGTACGCTCAGCATTGCCAATAATCATTGCTCCCTAGTAACAAAGACTATCAATCCCAATCGCAAAAATAGAAAACCTTGGTACACACCTCTCCTCAGAAATCTCAAAACCCTACTCAGAGCCTCCGAAAGGTCCTGGCGCAAACACCAATCCCCTGCCACCAAAACCCTCTACTATCAACGCATGCATGAATATAGAAATTCCATCCTGCATTCCAAACGGGATTACTACGCCAAAAAAATAAATGGTCTGCAATACAACCCCAAGGCCCTTTTCACCATGGTTGCTGACCTGACCTCTCCCATACACACAACAACTAGCTAACTCCTCCACAAATCGTTGCAACGAACTAGCTCTATTTTTTAAAAACAAGGTATCTTCCATCACAGCACAGTTTTCGCACAATAACCTCAATATCTGTCTTCCCAATATCAACTCTCCAGTCTCCCTTTCATTGTTTGAGTCCGCTTCCCCCCTAGAAGTGGAGAACATACTAAAGAAAATGAAACCATCCACTCACCCCTCTGAAACCATCCCCTCTAAACTCCTACTATCCATACACAATGTGATCGCCAAACCCCTCTCAAATATTCTCAACTGTTCACTAGAGCATGGCACCGTCCCAGACTTTCTGAAACAAGCAATTGTGAAACCTCTACTTAAAAAATCCAACCTTGACCCCAACACTCTTTCTAATTACAGACCGGTGTCCAATCTACCCCTCCTAGCTAAAGTTCTTGAAAAGCTAGTGAACTCACGTCTATCCGATCACCTTGAACAGAACAACATCCTCCCTTCCACCAATATGGTTTCAGGAAACACTTAAGCACTGAAGCTCTGCTCCTCTCCCTACACGATACCCTTATCAAAGGAATCGACTCAGGATCCTCCTATCTCATCGCATTACTTGACATCTCAGCTGCGTTTGACACAGTCAATCACGATGTCCTACTCAACATTCTCAGAAATATGGGATCACAGGCAAGGCCATTGATTGGATTCAATCTTATCTCCAGAATCGCTCTTTCACTGTCTCAATGGACAATAATGAATCTGACCCCATCATTCTTCCCCAAGGTGTACCCCAAGGTTCCTCACTCTCATCTACGCTTTTTAATAATACATGCTTCCCCTGACCACGCTTCTCACTAACCTGCATATCAAACATTTTATTTATGCTGACGACGTTCAGCTCATTTTCCCATTCTCTGACTCCATCCAAACTGCTTTACATAGCTGGGAATCCTGTCTTTCCTCAATCAACCAACTCCTAAAGGACATGCACCTTGCTCTCAACTCTAACAAGACTGAGCTTTTAATCATATCGAATAGACAACCACTCCCTGACATCCCTCTTGCTTACTCAGCTACCAACTTCCCTTCGCACACTCGCAACTTAGGAGCTATTATTGATAATCCTCTCATTCAAACCATTCATCAAATCCATATAAAGGATTGCTATTTTAAACTTCAAACAATAAAGAAACTCAGATCCCTACTACACTTCAACGATTTCCGCACAGTCCTCCAGGCTATTATTTTATCGAAGCTCGACTACTGTAATGCACTCTTACTCGGCATTCCTGCATCACACACCAAGCCCCTTCAACTCCTACAAAATGCCTCCGCTCGGATATTGTCAAACACAAAAAAAGAGACCACATCACCCCCACACTTATTCAACTACACTGGCTCCCTATACAGTCACGAATTCTTTACAAAACACTCTCGATCATTCACAAGAGTCTAGTAAATTCTAACCTTAACTGGATTAACCCCCCCATCTCACCCCGTTCCTCCAATAGACCCACCCGCCCAGCACTCCAAGGAACACTCCATGCCCATTCTATCAAATCTTTTAAACTCTCCTCTACTATTAACAGAGCCTTTCTCTTGCCGCCCCCACCCTATGGAACTCACTGCCCCATGATATTCGAATAGAGACTTATACCCCCATTTCAAAAAGAAACTTAAAACCTGGCTCTTCGGCAAGCCTACTCCATTTCACCCCCTATTACATAAACCCCCATGTGAATTGTTAGATTGATATCCTGGTATGAACGCCTTTATGTCTGCTGATTCTGTACTGTGCACTTTCATGTATATAGTTCTAGTTATAATTATTATAATCAGCATCTCCCCATTGATGCTTGTTATATCTAAGGGCTCCTCCCGAAGATTATCTATATGTTACTGAGTTCACCATCATTTGTTATATGTAAGGGCAATGCCCAAAGTTTTATGTTCACTGTGAACCGATACGATGTGCGAACGGATATCGGTATATAAGAAATGTTAAATAAATAAATAAATAAATCTATTATCTGGAAACTCCCAATATCTTGAAAATCATAGTCCCCGGGTCATGTTCCCTTATCTAGATATATGTTTGACCCCCAAATATAACCTCCTTTAGATTCCCCAGCTGCAGATACTTTTCCCTTTCTCCCCTGACATGCTCCCTTCCCTCCCCCCACCTCTCCATCCCCGTGGCCGGGCCTAACAAGACTCTTTCAGCCACACGTTTGTCATACCCTCTCCTTTGGCGCCTCTCCCTCCTGTCTGGTTCACAGTCTCAGATCAAGTGTTTAAACTAGAACAAAGGGGAAAGCCGACAGTCGCTCAGCAGCGCATGGTTCGGAGAGATGTATCTTTAAAGGATACTAATGATGCACTAGAATTAGGGCATCCCGACAGTGAGGTTCCAATAATTAGAAAAGTAGTCCAAATGCCTGTAACTAAAAACTCACCTGAGCTAAAAAATTCTAACTTATCCCTATCAATTAAAAAGCAGAATAAAAATACAATCAAAAAAACAACTTTGAAATGTTGTATGCTAATGCCAGAAGTCTAAGAAGTAAGATGGGAGAATTAGAATGTATAGCAGTAAATGATGACATAGACTTAATTGGCATCTCAGAGACATGGTGGAAAGAGGATAACCAATGGGACAGTGCTATACCGGTGTACAAATTATATCGCAATGACAGAGAGGAGCAGTCGGGAGGAGGTGTGGCGCTTTATGTCCGGGATGGCATAGAGTCCAACAGGATAAACATCCTGCATGAGACTAAATACAAAATTGAATCTTTATGGTTAGAAATCCCTTGTGTATCAGGGAAGACTACAGTGATAGGGGTATACTACCGTCCACCTGGTCAAGATGGTGAGATGGACAGTGAAATGCTAAGAGAAATTAGGGAAGCCAACCAAATTGGTAGTGCAATAATGGGAGACTTCAATTACCCCAATATAGACTGGGTAAATGTATCATCGGGTCACGCTAGAGAGATAACGTTCCTGGATGGAATAAATGATAGCTTTATGGAGCAAATGGTTCAGGAACCGACGAGAGGGAGCAATTTTAGATCTAATTCTCAGTGGAGCACAGGACTTGGTGAGAGAGGTAACGGTGGTGGGGCCGCTTGGCAATAGTGATCATAATATGATCAGATTGATTTAATGACTGGAAAAGGAACAGTGTGCAAATCCAAGGCTCTCGTGCTAAACTTTCAAAAGGGAAACTTTGATAAAATGAGAAAAATTGTTAGAAAAAAACTGAAAGGAGCAGCTACAAAAGTAAAAAATGTCCAAGAGGGTGGTCATTGTTAAAAAAATACCATTCTAGAAGCACAGTCCAGATGTATTCCACACATTAAGAAAGGTGGAAAGAAGGCAAAACGATTACCGGCATGGTTAAAAGGGGAGGTGAAAGAAGCTATTTTAGCCAAAAGATCTTCATTCAAAAATTGGAAGAAGGATCCAACAGAAGAAAATAGGATAAAGCATAAACATTGGCAAGTTAAATGTAAGACATTGATAAGACAGGCTAAGAGAGAATTTGAAAAGAAGTTGGCTGTAGAGGCAAAAACTCACAGTAAAAACTTTTTTAAATATATCCGAAGCAGAAAGCCTGTGAGGGAGTCAGTTGGACCGTTAGATGATCGAGGGGGTTAAAGGGGCACTTAGAGAAGATAAGGCCATCGCGGAAAGATTAAATGATTTCTTTGCTTCGGTGTTTACTGAAGAGGATGTTGGGGAGGTACCCGTAATGGAGAAGGTTTTCATGGGTAATGATTCAGATGGACTGAATCAAATCACGGTGAACCTAGAAGATGTGGTAGGCCTGATTGACAAACTGAAGAGTAGTAAATCACCTGGACCGGATGGTATACACCCCAGTTCAGAAGGAACTAAAAAATGAAATTTCAGACCTATTAGTAAAAATTTGTAACTTATCATTAAAATCATCCATTGTACCTGAAGACTGGAGGATAGCAAATGTAACCCCAATATTTAAAAAGGGCTCCAGGGGCGATCCGGGAAACTACAGACCGGTTAGCCTGACTTCAGTGCCAGGAAAAATAGTGGAAAGTGTTCTAAACATCAAAATCA
Organism: Rhinatrema bivittatum; assembly: GCF_901001135.1. NCBI lineage: Eukaryota > Metazoa > Chordata > Amphibia > Gymnophiona > Rhinatrematidae > Rhinatrema > Rhinatrema bivittatum. The sequence continues at coordinate 4,253 of NW_021821080.1, read as the reverse complement.
CAGAACATATAGAAAACATGGTTTAATGGAACAAAGTCAGCATGGCTTTACCCAGGGCAAGTCTTGCCTCACAAATCTGCTTCACTTTTTTGAAGGAGTTAATAAACATGTGGATAAAGGTGAACCGGTGGTAGATATAGTATACTTGGATTTTCAGAAGGCGTTTGACAAAGTTCCTCATGAGAGGCTTCTAGGAAAAGTAAAAGTCATGGGATAGGTGGCGATGTCCTTTCGTGGATTGCAAACTGGCTAAAAGACAGGAAACAGAGAGTAGGATTAAATGGGCAATTTTCTCAGTGGAAGGGAGTGGACAGTGGAGTGCCTCAGGGATCTGTATTGGGACCCTTACTGTTCAATATTTATAAATGATCTGGAAAGAAATACGACGAGTGAGATAATCAAATTTGCAGATGACACAAAATTGTGCAGAGTAGTTAAATCACAAGCAGATTGTGATAAATTGCAGGAAGACCTTGTGAGACTGGAAAATTGGGCATCCAAATGGCAGATGAAATTTAATGTGGAAAAGTGCAAGGTGATGCATATAGGGAAAAATAACCCATGCTATAATTACACGATGTTGGGTTCCATATTAGGTGCTACAACCCAAGAAAGAGATCTAGGTGTCATAGTGGATAACACATTGAAATCGTCGGTTCAGTGTGCTGCAGCAGTCAAAAAAGCAAACAGAATGTTGGGAATTATTAGAAAAGGAATGATGAATAAAACGGAAAATGTCATAATGCCTCTGTATCGCTCCATGGTGAGACGCACCTTGAATACTGTGTACAATTCTGGTCGCCGCATCTCAAAAAGATAAAATGCGATGGAGAAGGTACAGAGAAGGGCTACCAAAATGATAAGGGGAATGGAACAACTCCCCTATGAGGAAAGACTAAAGAGATTAGGACTTTTCAGCTTGGAGAAGAGACGACTGAGGGGGGATATGATAGAGGTGTTTAAAATCATGAGAGGTCTAGAACGGGTAGATGTGAATCGGTTATTTACTCTTTCAGATAGTAGAAGGACTAGGGGACACTCCATGAAGTAGCATGGGGCACATTTAAAACTAATCGGAGAAAGTTCTTTTTTACTCAACGCACAATTAAACTCTGGAATTTGTTGCCAGAGAATGTGGTTCGTGCAGGTTAGTATAGCTGTGTTTAAAAAGGATTGGATAAGTCTTGGAGGAGAAGTCCATTACCTGCTATTAGGTTCACTTAGAGAATAGCCACTGCCATTAGCAATGGTTACATGGAATAGACTTAGTTTTTGGGTACTTGCCAGGTCTTATGGCCTGGATTGGCCACTGTTGGAAACAGGATGCTGGGCTTGATGGACCCTTGGTCTGACCCAGTATGGCATTTTCTTATGTTCTTATGTTCTTAACCGCATGTGGCTCCATAGTACACTGGGGATCCTCGACTAATATACTGCGACTGTTTGATTTAAATCTGTTGTAGCCCACATTGGTAAAACAGGCAGAATATCAAATCTCTCTCTCTCTCTCTCTCTATATATATATTAAATGACTTGGGTTATTTCAGTAATTAGACCAAGGGTGTTTGTGTTATAGGATTAGACCACACCCAGGTGATAGAGACACAAAGTAATGCCTCCCATCATAAAGCTTCCAGTTTGTTGTAACCTAGTTGATTGCACTTAATTATTATTACTTTTTTAAAATTCCTTTGTTTATCAGTTTGACATGTATCGAAAACTAATTCTGTGTAGTAATCCAGTGGCTTAGTGGCCAGTACTACCTGTTGCCATACGGAGGGACCCAGATTCGATTCCTGACTTAAGAAACATAAAAGGCTGCCATACTGTGTCAGACCAAGGGTCCATCAAGGCCAACATCCTGTTTCCAACAGTGGCCAATCCAGGTCGCAAGCACCTGGCAGGATCCCAAACAGTAAATAGATCCCATGCTGCTTCTACACCAGACTATGGCCATTTGCATCCTCCAGGGAGAGGGAATTATAGTCCTTGTGCAATAGCAGCACCTAGTGGCCAGATTTAGGACCCATGATTGCCCAGGCACCTGGTCCCCAGCCGAGGACCTTTGCTACAAAACTGGTCCACAGTAGTTGAGAGGAGATTAAAAATAGTCACGAATGAAGGTTCATGGTGCCAGATCCCAGCCCTGGTTCCATCTGAGCAGGAGGAACCTGCCAGGGTCAAAATGAAGAGAATTCTTCCATCTTCGTCTCCATTCTAATTCTCCGACGCTTACAATAAACAAGAAGGCTGGAAGGGACTCGCTGGTATCTGCTGTCAAGCACTTCTTTTGCAGAATCCAAATGGCAGTTCCTTTTCTTGAGCCTGCCTGGTTTCACATAAGTTAGTGTGCATTCTGGAACTCCAACAACGACTCTTTCTTCCTATTTCCAGACATATGTTTTGAATTGAAGGGTTTTTTTTTTTTTTTCTTCCTCTTCACTATTGGAAGAGCTGCGAGCCAACTCTCTCCCCGCTTCCCTTGCCAGGAAAACTCGGACCGTTTCTTCATCCGCTGTTCACCAGATCTGATTTTTTTTTTCTTTTCTCGTTTGAAAGCCACCTTGCAAGTGTTTCAGACTAATAAGAGAGAGAGATTCAGAAATAGAGGGTGGAGACCCTGACGGGGAAAGGTTACCTATGTTCAGAATTCAAACTTAAATGATAGCGAAACAAACCCACTAATTAAAGTAGTGTAGTATGGTGCTGAGGATAGTCAGATGACAGAAGGAGGAGCACCACCCCTTCCAGTTTAACAGGATGAAAAGAGAGAGGCACCAGAGACAGGGATGTGCAGGCAGGCTTGGTTTCATGGCGTAGTAAGGCTTAAGAAAAAAGAAAGCCGAAATGGCAAACCTGACACAGAAAATCTCTTGTGCGAGTAGTTCAGCAGAAACCAGATTTATTTTAAACACCGAAGCGTATTTCTTATTCCCTTTGTGGTGCGGTACGAGGCTGTCCCATGGCTGTGGGGTTTCCCACCACAAGAGACATTTAAACACAGAGAGGTCGATGTTCAAACCTGGATAAATCTTTGTTTTTACAAACGTCTCCTCCCCCCCCTCCCCCCAGTTCAGCAGGCAGATAATTTACCTGCATAAGAAGAGGTGGAGTTTGGAGGGCCCAGCAAAGCTTTAGCCAGACTGCATTAGATATTCAGCGCTGTCTGGCTCAAGATATCCAGACAAGCCTGATTGGGGTGAAGGCCAGGCCTACCTCAACCAGATAACTTTATTCGGGTATATTCAGCAGCACTGTTAGCTGGATAAGTGCCACCAGATATCCGGGTAGAGCAGGGGTGGGCAATTCCGGTCCTCGAGGGCTGCAAACCGGTTGAGTTTTCAGGATATCCGTAATGAATATGCATGAAAAAGATTTACATATGACTGAGGCAGAGTGCATGCAAATCTCTCTTGTGCATATTCATTAGGGATATCCTGAAAACCCGACCGGTTTGCGGCCCTCGAGGACTGGAATTGCCCATCCCTGGGGTAGAGTTAGCCAAATCAAGTGTTAGGGTTTAGTTTCTGCTGCTCTCCATGCCACTGGATATTGGGCTCAGGGGAGATTAAGTAACAAGGGAGGCCACATAGCATCTGATGGGGAAGGGAGTGGAATTTGTGTCTTAATATTTCACAGCTCCATGCTCTAGCCACAGCAATTCATGCAAGCTGGCATAAAGGGCAGCGTCTGACTCTATTTTGTCCTCCAAGGGCTATTCTGCTTAATGGCTATTCCGCGTCAGCTCCATGTCTCACCCCCAAGATGCTTTTGTTTCTGTATCCCAAAATGTATCTCTTCATTAGGAGCCATAGGAACATGTGCTCAGCCTTGTGAGAGAGAATTTGAGCAAATTCACATCAAAGAAAACACTGTGACATCAGCCTTGATTGCTACTGTCACGTTTTTAATTTAGGGCTTATAAGGGAGTTGTATGTCCACAGAGGCGAAAGATGCACAAATCTGTCAGAATCCTAGCAAAGCACATTGGGTCAAGCAGGATCGTGGCCTGGGACGTACAGGAGGGTGTTTTTCTTTTTGTCCCGGTTTAGCTGCAGTTGCTGAAACTCTTATTTTGTTTCTGTTCTTTTTAACTGGCATTTCTTTAGGGCGAGCAGCAGCCAAGGACAGCAGAAGGCAAACAGTCGGAAACGCACCATGATTCCTGTAACGCTGCAAAGGGCATTTTTAGTCAAAGAAGAAACTAAAGCTCTGTTGATTACAGAAATTGAAGTTCTAAACTTATACGGTCC